>NW_024396997.1:0-273553 GCF_905163445.1 Pararge aegeria | reverse complement strand
AACGATACGGGACTCTTACGAGGTCTCGCAATCGGAATGAGTACACTTTAAATATTTTAACGAGGTAAAATTTAAGGGCATTGAGGGTCTGGTGCCAGTGGTGGTTGATTAGATCCACACACTATACTTTTTATAATTATGTGGCGTTATGTCTCTATAAAAGTGGTGGTCTTTTATTATGTTATTTATTAATGGTATTTTTTTAATATCATATCAATATTGTACCCCTCGTATTCATGTTCTAACCTAACCTAACCTAAATCTAGTTTTGACACCTTTAGACTTTAGATTCAAGATTTAATGTGAATATATGCATTAATAAAAACTCATTACTATTTTAATACTAGTTATGCTGCTGTTGATGCACTGATGAAAGCCAGATAGCTAGATCAGTGTTTAGTTAGTCGTAGTTGCCGGTGGGCTGAGGTCTAAAGGAATCCAAACTAGTTTTAAAAGGTTTGGATAGGTTAGGTTAGGTTAGAACATGAATAAGACGGGTGCCCGGCCGCAGGCCGGTCACTTAGGTTCAGTTCCGTTTAAAAAAAAAAAAACAAAAAACAAAACGTACCAATACAAAGTACTCTTATTCATATTAGAAGATATTGTAAAATAACAATTAATTTAATTTTTTTTTTTTTTTTACTTACACATTAGGCCCGTCGCGCCGCGCCACTACTATATGGGGCGAAGGTGCGAAGTCGACGGCGACGACAAAGTACCGAGTCTAAGGAGACTGATGGCGGCGCCACACAGTGGCGTTATGTCTCTATAAAAGTGGTGGTCTTTTATTATGTTATTTATTAATGGTATTATTTTAATATCATATCAATATTGTACCCCGCACAGGGGGGAGGTACGGGTAGGTAGTGACGAAAAATAACGATACGGGACTCTTACGAGGTCTCGCAATCGGAATGAGTACACTTTAAATATTTTAACGAGGTAAAATTTAAGGGCATTGAGGGTCTGGTGCCAGTGGTGGTTGATTAGATCCACACACTATACTTTTTATAATTATGTGGCGTTATGTCTCTATAAAAGTGGTGGTCTTTTATTATGTTATTTATTAATGGTATTTTTTTAATATCATATCAATATTGTACCCCGCACGGGGGGAGGTAGGGGGGTAGGTAGTGACGAAAAATAACGATACGGGACTCTTACGAGGTCTCGTAATCGGAATGAGTTTCTGCGACTACCATTGTCTGTCGCGGGTAACGGGGAATCAGGGTTCGATTCCGGTGAGGGAGCCTGAGAAACTGCTACCACATCCAAGGAAGGCAGCAGGCGCGCAAATTACCCACTCCCTGCACGGGGGGGGAGGTACGGGTAGGTAGTGACGAAAAATAACGATACGGGACTCTTACGAGGTCCCGTCATCGAATAATCAATACACGAACTGCCCACACACTTGTAAATATAGACGCGCAAGATCGTTACACGAACCGCTTACCATTATAGTAAACTACTATGCAAACACACATAACATATACGCAATAAGAGAACTTTAAATTGGAGATTTTACCCTACCACACCCGTCTGTCTCATTCTGAAAACTATTCAAAATAATTGCTATTTTTCATTCTCATTCAAATATAAATAATAGTAAATAATATATAATTTTTGACTGAACTGAACCCAAGTGCCCGGCCTGTGGCCGGGCACCCCTCGTATTCATGTTCTAACCTAACCTAACCTAAATCTAGTTTTGACACCTTTAGACTTTAGATTCAAGATTTAATGTGAATATATGCATTAATAAAAACTCATTACTATTTTAATACTAGTTATGCTGCTGTTGATGCACTGATGAAAGCCAGATAGCTAGATCAGTGTTTAGTTAGTCGTAGTTGCCGGTGGGCTGAGGTCTAAAGGAATCCAAACTAGTTTTAAAAGGTTTGGATAGGTTAGGTTAGGTTAGAACATGAATAAGACGGGTGCCCGGCCGCAGGCCGGTCACTTAGGTTCAGTTCCGTTTAAAAAAAAAAAAACAAAAAACAAAACGTACCAATACAAAGTACTCTTATTCATATTAGAAGATATTGTAAAATAACAATTAATTTAATTTTTTTTTTTTTTTTTCACTTACACATTAGGCCCGTCGCGCCGCGCCACTACTATATGGGGCGAAGGTGCGAAGTCGACGGCGACGACAAAGTACCGAGTCTAAGGAGACTGATGGCGGCGCCACACAGTGGCGTTATGTCTCTATAAAAGTGGTGGTCTTTTATTATGTTATTTATTAATGGTATTATTTTAATATCATATCAATATTGTACCCCGCACAGGGGGGAGGTACGGGTAGGTAGTGACGAAAAATAACGATACGGGACTCTTACGAGGTCTCGCAATCGGAATGAGTACACTTTAAATATTTTAACGAGGTAAAATTTAAGGGCATTGAGGGTCTGGTGCCAGTGGTGGTTGATTAGATCCACACACTATACTTTTTATAATTATGTGGCGTTATGTCTCTATAAAAGTGGTGGTCTTTTATTATGTTATTTATTAATGGTATTTTTTTAATATCATATCAATATTGTACCCCGCACGGGGGGAGGTAGGGGGGTAGGTAGTGACGAAAAATAACGATACGGGACTCTTACGAGGTCTCGTAATCGGAATGAGTTTCTGCGACTACCATTGTCTGTCGCGGGTAACGGGGAATCAGGGTTCGATTCCGGTGAGGGAGCCTGAGAAACTGCTACCACATCCAAGGAAGGCAGCAGGCGCGCAAATTACCCACTCCCTGCACGGGGGGGGAGGTACGGGTAGGTAGTGACGAAAAATAACGATACGGGACTCTTACGAGGGCCCGTCATCGAATAATCAATACACGAACTGCCCACACACTTGTAAATATAGACGCGCAAGATCGTTACACGAACCGCTTACCATTATAGTAAACTACTATGCAAACACACATAACATATACGCAATAAGAGAACTTTAAATTGGAGATTTTACCCTACCACACCCGTCTGTCTCATTCTGAAAACTATTCAAAATAATTGCTATTTTTCATTCTCATTCAAATATAAATAATAGTAAATAATATATAATTTTTGACTGAACTGAACCCAAGTGCCCGGCCTGTGGCCGGGCACCCCTCGTATTCATGTTCTAACCTAACCTAACCTAAATCTAGTTTTGACACCTTTAGACTTTAGATTCAAGATTTAATGTGAATATATGCATTAATAAAAACTCATTACTATTTTAATACTAGTTATGCTGCTGTTGATGCACTGATGAAAGCCAGATAGCTAGATCAGTGTTTAGTTAGTCGTAGTTGCCGGTGGGCTGAGGTCTAAAGGAATCCAAACTAGTTTTAAAAGGTTTGGATAGGTTAGGTTAGGTTAGAACATGAATAAGACGGGTGCCCGGCCGCAGGCCGGTCACTTAGGTTCAGTTCCGTTTAAAAAAAAAAAACAAAAAACAAAACATACCAATACAAAGTACTCTTATTCATATTAGAAGATATTGTAAAATAACAATTAATTTAATTTTTTTTTTTTTTTTTCACTTACACATTAGGCCCGTCGCGCCGCGCCACTACTATATGGGGCGAAGGTGCGAAGTCGACGGCGACGACAAAGTACCGAGTCTAAGGAGACTGATGGCGGCGCCACACAGTGGCGTTATGTCTCTATAAAAGTGGTGGTCTTTTATTATGTTATTTATTAATGGTATTATTTTAATATCATATCAATATTGTACCCCGCACAGGGGGGAGGTACGGGTAGGTAGTGACGAAAAATAACGATACGGGACTCTTACGAGGTCTCGCAATCGGAATGAGTACACTTTAAATATTTTAACGAGGTAAAATTTAAGGGCATTGAGGGTCTGGTGCCAGTGGTGGTTGATTAGATCCACACACTATACTTTTTATAATTATGTGGCGTTATGTCTCTATAAAAGTGGTGGTCTTTTATTATGTTATTTATTAATGGTATTTTTTTAATATCATATCAATATTGTACCCCGCACGGGGGGAGGTAGGGGGGGGGTAGGTAGTGACGAAAAATAACGATACGGGACTCTTACGAGGTCTCGTAATCGGAATGAGTTTCTGCGACTACCATTGTCTGTCGCGGGTAACGGGGAATCAGGGTTCGATTCCGGTGAGGGAGCCTGAGAAACTGCTACCACATCCAAGGAAGGCAGCAGGCGCGCAAATTACCCACTCCCTGCACGGGGGGGGAGGTACGGGTAGGTAGTGACGAAAAATAACGATACGGGACTCTTACGAGGTCCCGTCATCGAATAATCAATACACGAACTGCCCACACACTTGTAAATATAGACGCGCAAGATCGTTACACGAACCGCTTACCATTATAGTAAACTACTATGCAAACACACATAACATATACGCAATAAGAGAACTTTAAATTGGAGATTTTACCCTACCACACCCGTCTGTCTCATTCTGAAAACTATTCAAAATAATTGCTATTTTTCATTCTCATTCAAATATAAATAATAGTAAATAATATATAATTTTTGACTGAACTGAACCCAAGTGCCCGGCCTGTGGCCGGGCACCCCTCGTATTCATGTTCTAACCTAACCTAACCTAAATCTAGTTTTGACACCTTTAGACTTTAGATTCAAGATTTAATGTGAATATATGCATTAATAAAAACTCATTACTATTTTAATACTAGTTATGCTGCTGTTGATGCACTGATGAAAGCCAGATAGCTAGATCAGTGTTTAGTTAGTCGTAGTTGCCGGTGGGCTGAGGTCTAAAGGAATCCAAACTAGTTTTAAAAGGTTTGGATAGGTTAGGTTAGGTTAGAACATGAATAAGACGGGTGCCCGGCCGCAGGCCGGTCACTTAGGTTCAGTTCCGTTTAAAAAAAAAAAAACAAAAAACAAAACGTACCAATACGAAGTACTCTTATTCATATTAGAAGATATTGTAAAATAACAATTAATTTAATTTTTTTTTTTTTTTTATAACTTACACATTAGGCCCGTCGCGCCGCGCCACTACTATATGGGGCGAAGGTGCGAAGTCGACGGCGACGACAAAGTACCGAGTCTAAGGAGACTGATGGCGGCGCCACACAGTGGCGTTATGTCTCTATAAAAGTGGTGGTCTTTTATTATGTTATTTATTAATGGTATTATTTTAATATCATATCAATATTGTACCCCGCACAGGGGGGAGGTACGGGTAGGTAGTGACGAAAAATAACGATACGGGACTCTTACGAGGTCTCGCAATCGGAATGAGTACACTTTAAATATTTTAACGAGGTAAAATTTAAGGGCATTGAGGGTCTGGTGCCAGTGGTGGTTGATTAGATCCACACACTATACTTTTTATAATTATGTGGCGTTATGTCTCTATAAAAGTGGTGGTCTTTTATTATGTTATTTATTAATGGTATTTTTTTAATATCATATCAATATTGTACCCCGCACGGGGGGAGGTAGGGGGGGGGTAGGTAGTGACGAAAAATAACGATACGGGACTCTTACGAGGTCTCGTAATCGGAATGAGTTTCTGCGACTACCATTGTCTGTCGCGGGTAACGGGGAATCAGGGTTCGATTCCGGTGAGGGAGCCTGAGAAACTGCTACCACATCCAAGGAAGGCAGCAGGCGCGTAAATTACCCACTCCCTGCACGGGGGGGGAGGTACGGGTAGGTAGTGACGAAAAATAACGATACGGGACTCTTACGAGGGCCCGTCATCGAATAATCAATACACGAACTGCCCACACACTTGTAAATATAGACGCGCAAGATCGTTACACGAACCGCTTACCATTATAGTAAACTACTATGCAAACACACATAACATATACGCAATAAGAGAACTTTAAATTGGAGATTTTACCCTACCACACCCGTCTGTCTCATTCTGAAAACTATTCAAAATAATTGCTATTTTTCATTCTCATTCAAATATAAATAATAGTAAATAATATATAATTTTTGACTGAACTGAACCCAAGTGCCCGGCCTGTGGCCGGGCACCCCTCGTATTCATGTTCTAACCTAACCTAACCTAAATCTAGTTTTGACACCTTTAGACTTTAGATTCAAGATTTAATGTGAATATATGCATTAATAAAAACTCATTACTATTTTAATACTAGTTATGCTGCTGTTGATGCACTGATGAAAGCCAGATAGCTAGATCAGTGTTTAGTTAGTCGTAGTTGCCGGTGGGCTGAGGTCTAAAGGAATCCAAACTAGTTTTAAAAGGTTTGGATAGGTTAGGTTAGGTTAGAACATGAATAAGACGGGTGCCCGGCCGCAGGCCGGTCACTTAGGTTCAGTTCCGTTTAAAAAAAAAAAAACAAAAAACAAAACGTACCAATACAAAGTACTCTTATTCATATTAGAAGATATTGTAAAATAACAATTAATTTAATTTTTTTTTTTTTTTTTCACTTACACATTAGGCCCGTCGCGCCGCGCCACTACTATATGGGGCGAAGGTGCGAAGTCGACGGCGACGACAAAGTACCGAGTCTAAGGAGACTGATGGCGGCGCCACACAGTGGCGTTATGTCTCTATAAAAGTGGTGGTCTTTTATTATGTTATTTATTAATGGTATTATTTTAATATCATATCAATATTGTACCCCGCACAGGGGGGAGGTACGGGTAGGTAGTGACGAAAAATAACGATACGGGACTCTTACGAGGTCTCGCAATCGGAATGAGTACACTTTAAATATTTTAACGAGGTAAAATTTAAGGGCATTGAGGGTCTGGTGCCAGTGGTGGTTGATTAGATCCACACACTATACTTTTTATAATTATGTGGCGTTATGTCTCTATAAAAGTGGTGGTCTTTTATTATGTTATTTATTAATGGTATTTTTTTAATATCATATCAATATTGTACCCCGCACGAGGGGAGGTAGGGGGGGGTAGGTAGTGACGAAAAATAACGATACGGGACTCTTACGAGGTCTCGTAATCGGAATGAGTTTCTGCGACTACCATTGTCTGTCGCGGGTAACGGGGAATCAGGGTTCGATTCCGGTGAGGGAGCCTGAGAAACTGCTACCACATCCAAGGAAGGCAGCAGGCGCGCAAATTACCCACTCCCTGCACGGGGGGGGAGGTACGGGTAGGTAGTGACGAAAAATAACGATACGGGACTCTTACGAGGTCCCGTCATCGAATAATCAATACACGAACTGCCCACACACTTGTAAATATAGACGCGCAAGATCGTTACACGAACCGCTTACCATTATAGTAAACTACTATGCAAACACACATAACATATACGCAATAAGAGAACTTTAAATTGGAGATTTTACCCTACCACACCCGTCTGTCTCATTCTGAAAACTATTCAAAATAATTGCTATTTTTCATTCTCATTCAAATATAAATAATAGTAAATAATATATAATTTTTGACTGAACTGAACCCAAGTGCCCGGCCTGTGGCCGGGCACCCCTCGTATTCATGTTCTAACCTAACCTAACCTAAATCTAGTTTTGACACCTTTAGACTTTAGATTCAAGATTTAATGTGAATATATGCATTAATAAAAACTCATTACTATTTTAATACTAGTTATGCTGCTGTTGATGCACTGATGAAAGCCAGATAGCTAGATCAGTGTTTAGTTAGTCGTAGTTGCCGGTGGGCTGAGGTCTAAAGGAATCCAAACTAGTTTTAAAAGGTTTGGATAGGTTAGGTTAGGTTAGAACATGAATAAGACGGGTGCCCGGCCGCAGGCCGGTCACTTAGGTTCAGTTCCGTTTAAAAAAAAAAAAACAAAAAACAAAACGTACCAATACAAAGTACTCTTATTCATATTAGAAGATATTGTAAAATAACAATTAATTTAATTTTTTTTTTTTTTTTTCACTTACACATTAGGCCCGTCGCGCCGCGCCACTACTATATGGGGCGAAGGTGCGAAGTCGACGGCGACGACAAAGTACCGAGTCTAAGGAGACTGATGGCGGCGCCACACAGTGGCGTTATGTCTCTATAAAAGTGGTGGTCTTTTATTATGTTATTTATTAATGGTATTATTTTAATATCATATCAATATTGTACCCCGCACAGGGGGGAGGTACGGGTAGGTAGTGACGAAAAATAACGATACGGGACTCTTACGAGGTCTCGCAATCGGAATGAGTACACTTTAAATATTTTAACGAGGTAAAATTTAAGGGCATTGAGGGTCTGGTGCCAGTGGTGGTTGATTAGATCCACACACTATACTTTTTATAATTATGTGGCGTTATGTCTCTATAAAAGTGGTGGTCTTTTATTATGTTATTTATTAATGGTATTTTTTTAATATCATATCAATATTGTACCCCGCACGGGGGGAGGTAGGGGGGGGTAGGTAGTGACGAAAAATAACGATACGGGACTCTTACGAGGTCTCGTAATCGGAATGAGTTTCTGCGACTACCATTGTCTGTCGCGGGTAACGGGGAATCAGGGTTCGATTCCGGTGAGGGAGCCTGAGAAACTGCTATCACATCCAAGGAAGGCAGCAGGCGCGCAAATTACCCACTCCCTGCACGGGGGGGGAGGTACGGGTAGGTAGTGACGAAAAATAACGATACGGGACTCTTACGAGGTCCCGTCATCGAATAATCAATACACGAACTGCCCACACACTTGTAAATATAGACGCGCAAGATCGTTACACGAACCGCTTACCATTATAGTAAACTACTATGCAAACACACATAACATATACGCAATAAGAGAACTTTAAATTGGAGATTTTACCCTACCACACCCGTCTGTCTCATTCTGAAAACTATTCAAAATAATTGCTATTTTTCATTCTCATTCAAATATAAATAATAGTAAATAATATATAATTTTTGACTGAACTGAACCCAAGTGCCCGGCCTGTGGCCGGGCACCCCTCGTATTCATGTTCTAACCTAACCTAACCTAAATCTAGTTTTGACACCTTTAGACTTTAGATTCAAGATTTAATGTGAATATATGCATTAATAAAAACTCATTACTATTTTAATACTAGTTATGCTGCTGTTGATGCACTGATGAAAGCCAGATAGCTAGATCAGTGTTTAGTTAGTCGTAGTTGCCGGTGGGCTGAGGTCTAAAGGAATCCAAACTAGTTTTAAAAGGTTTGGATAGGTTAGGTTAGGTTAGAACATGAATAAGACGGGTGCCCGGCCGCAGGCCGGTCACTTAGGTTCAGTTCCGTTTAAAAAAAAAAAAACAAAAAACAAAACGTACCAATACAAAGTACTCTTATTCATATTAGAAGATATTGTAAAATAAAAATTAATTTAATTTTTTTTTTTTTTTTTCACTTACACATTAGGCCCGTCGCGCCGCGCCACTACTATATGGGGCGAAGGTGCGAAGTCGACGGCGACGACAAAGTACCGAGTCTAAGGAGACTGATGGCGGCGCCACACAGTGGCGTTATGTCTCTATGAAAGTGGTGGTCTTTTATTATGTTATTTATTAATGGTATTATTTTAATATCATATCAATATTGTACCCCGCACAGGGGGGAGGTACGGGTAGGTAGTGACGAAAAATAACGATACGGGACTCTTACGAGGTCTCGCAATCGGAATGAGTACACTTTAAATATTTTAACGAGGTAAAATTTAAGGGCATTGAGGGTCTGGTGCCAGTGGTGGTTGATTAGATCCACACACTATACTTTTTATAATTATGTGGCGTTATGTCTCTATAAAAGTGGTGGTCTTTTATTATGTTATTTATTAATGGTATTTTTTTAATATCATATCAATATTGTACCCCGCACGGGGGGAGGTAGGGGGGGGTAGGTAGTGACGAAAAATAACGATACGGGACTCTTACGAGGTCTCGTAATCGGAATGAGTTTCTGCGACTACCATTGTCTGTCGCGGGTAACGGGGAATCAGGGTTCGATTCCGGTGAGGGAGCCTGAGAAACTGCTACCACATCCAAGGAAGGCAGCAGGCGCGCAAATTACCCACTCCCTGCACGGGGGGGGAGGTACGGGTAGGTAGTGACGAAAAATAACGATACGGGACTCTTACGAGGTCCCGTCATCGAATAATCAATACACGAACTGCCCACACACTTGTAAATATAGACGCGCAAGATCGTTACACGAACCGCTTACCATTATAGTAAACTACTATGCAAACACACATAACATATACGCAATAAGAGAACTTTAAATTGGAGATTTTACCCTACCACACCCGTCTGTCTCATTCTGAAAACTATTCAAAATAATTGCTATTTTTCATTCTCATTCAAATATAAATAATAGTAAATAATATATAATTTTTGACTGAACTGAACCCAAGTGCCCGGCCTGTGGCCGGGCACCCCTCGTATTCATGTTCTAACCTAACCTAACCTAAATCTAGTTTTGACACCTTTAGACTTTAGATTCAAGATTTAATGTGAATATATGCATTAATAAAAACTCATTACTATTTTAATACTAGTTATGCTGCTGTTGATGCACTGATGAAAGCCAGATAGCTAGATCAGTGTTTAGTTAGTCGTAGTTGCCGGTGGGCTGAGGTCTAAAGGAATCCAAACTAGTTTTAAAAGGTTTGGATAGGTTAGGTTAGGTTAGAACATGAATAAGACGGGTGCCCGGCCGCAGGCCGGTCACTTAGGTTCAGTTCCGTTTAAAAAAAAAAAAACAAAAAACAAAACGTACCAATACAAAGTACTCTTATTCATATTAGAAGATATTGTAAAATAACAATTAATTTAATTTTTTTTTTTTTTTTTCACTTACACATTAGGCCCGTCGCGCCGCGCCACTACTATATGGGGCGAAGGTGCGAAGTCGACGGCGACGACAAAGTACCGAGTCTAAGGAGACTGATGGCGGCGCCACACAGTGGCGTTATGTCTCTATAAAAGTGGTGGTCTTTTATTATGTTATTTATTAATGGTATTATTTTAATATCATATCAATATTGTACCCCGCACAGGGGGGAGGTACGGGTAGGTAGTGACGAAAAATAACGATACGGGACTCTTACGAGGTCTCGCAATCGGAATGAGTACACTTTAAATATTTTAACGAGGTAAAATTTAAGGGCATTGAGGGTCTGGTGCCAGTGGTGGTTGATTAGATCCACACACTATACTTTTTATAATTATGTGGCGTTATGTCTCTATAAAAGTGGTGGTCTTTTATTATGTTATTTATTAATGGTATTTTTTTAATATCATATCAATATTGTACCCCGCACGGGGGGAGGTAGGGGGGGGTAGGTAGTGACGAAAAATAACGATACGGGACTCTTACGAGGTCTCGTAATCGGAATGAGTTTCTGCGACTACCATTGTCTGTCGCGGGTAACGGGGAATCAGGGTTCGATTCCGGTGAGGGAGCCTGAGAAACTGCTACCACATCCAAGGAAGGCAGCAGGCGCGCAAATTACCCACTCCCTGCACGGGGGGGGAGGTACGGGTAGGTAGTGACGAAAAATAACGATACGGGACTCTTACGAGGTCCCGTCATCGAATAATCAATACACGAACTGCCCACACACTTGTAAATATAGACGCGCAAGATCGTTACACGAACCGCTTACCATTATAGTAAACTACTATGCAAACACACATAACATATACGCAATAAGAGAACTTTAAATTGGAGATTTTACCCTACCACACCCGTCTGTCTCATTCTGAAAACTATTCAAAATAATTGCTATTTTTCATTCTCATTCAAATATAAATAATAGTAAATAATATATAATTTTTGACTGAACTGAACCCAAGTGCCCGGCCTGTGGCCGGGCACCCCTCGTATTCATGTTCTAACCTAACCTAACCTAAATCTAGTTTTGACACCTTTAGACTTTAGATTCAAGATTTAATGTGAATATATGCATTAATAAAAACTCATTACTATTTTAATACTAGTTATGCTGCTGTTGATGCACTGATGAAAGCCAGATAGCTAGATCAGTGTTTAGTTAGTCGTAGTTGCCGGTGGGCTGAGGTCTAAAGGAATCCAAACTAGTTTTAAAAGGTTTGGATAGGTTAGGTTAGGTTAGAACATGAATAAGACGGGTGCCCGGCCGCAGGCCGGTCACTTAGGTTCAGTTCCGTTTAAAAAAAAAAAAACAAAAAACAAAACGTACCAATACAAAGTACTCTTATTCATATTAGAAGATATTGTAAAATAACAATTAATTTAATTTTTTTTTTTTTTTTTCACTTACACATTAGGCCCGTCGCGCCGCGCCACTACTATATGGGGCGAAGGTGCGAAGTCGACGGCGACGACAAAGTACCGAGTCTAAGGAGACTGATGGCGGCGCCACACAGTGGCGTTATGTCTCTATAAAGTGGTGGTCTTTTATTATGTTATTTATTAATGGTATTATTTTAATATCATATCAATATTGTACCCCGCACAGGGGGGAGGTACGGGTAGGTAGTGACGAAAAATAACGATACGGGACTCTTACGAGGTCTCGCAATCGGAATGAGTACACTTTAAATATTTTAACGAGGTAAAATTTAAGGGCATTGAGGGTCTGGTGCCAGTGGTGGTTGATTAGATCCACACACTATACTTTTTATAATTATGTGGCGTTATGTCTCTATAAAAGTGGTGGTCTTTTATTATGTTATTTATTAATGGTATTTTTTTAATATCATATCAATATTGTACCCCGCACGGGGGGAGGTAGGGGGGGGTAGGTAGTGACGAAAAATAACGATACGGGACTCTTACGAGGTCTCGTAATCGGAATGAGTTTCTGCGACTACCATTGTCTGTCGCGGGTAACGGGGAATCAGGGTTCGATTCCGGTGAGGGAGCCTGAGAAACTGCTACCACATCCAAGGAAGGCAGCAGGCGCGCAAATTACCCACTCCCTGCACGGGGGGGGAGGTACGGGTAGGTAGTGACGAAAAATAACGATACGGGACTCTTACGAGGTCCCGTCATCGAATAATCAATACACGAACTGCCCACACACTTGTAAATATAGACGCGCAAGATCGTTACACGAACCGCTTACCATTATAGTAAACTACTATGCAAACACACATAACATATACGCAATAAGAGAACTTTAAATTGGAGATTTTACCCTACCACACCCGTCTGTCTCATTCTGAAAACTATTCAAAATAATTGCTATTTTTCATTCTCATTCAAATATAAATAATAGTAAATAATATATAATTTTTGACTGAACTGAACCCAAGTGCCCGGCCTGTGGCCGGGCACCCCTCGTATTCATGTTCTAACCTAACCTAACCTAAATCTAGTTTTGACACCTTTAGACTTTAGATTCAAGATTTAATGTGAATATATGCATTAATAAAAACTCATTACTATTTTAATACTAGTTATGCTGCTGTTGATGCACTGATGAAAGCCAGATAGCTAGATCAGTGTTTAGTTAGTCGTAGTTGCCGGTGGGCTGAGGTCTAAAGGAATCCAAACTAGTTTTAAAAGGTTTGGATAGGTTAGGTTAGGTTAGAACATGAATAAGACGGGTGCCCGGCCGCAGGCCGGTCACTTAGGTTCAGTTCCGTTTAAAAAAAAAAAAACAAAAAACAAAACGTACCAATACAAAGTACTCTTATTCATATTAGAAGATATTGTAAAATAAAAATTAATTTAATTTTTTTTTTTTTTTTTCACTTACACATTAGGCCCGTCGCGCCGCGCCACTACTATATGGGGCGAAGGTGCGAAGTCGACGGCGACGACAAAGTACCGAGTCTAAGGAGACTGATGGCGGCGCCACACAGTGGCGTTATGTCTCTATGAAAGTGGTGGTCTTTTATTATGTTATTTATTAATGGTATTATTTTAATATCATATCAATATTGTACCCCGCACAGGGGGGAGGTACGGGTAGGTAGTGACGAAAAATAACGATACGGGACTCTTACGAGGTCTCGCAATCGGAATGAGTACACTTTAAATATTTTAACGAGGTAAAATTTAAGGGCATTGAGGGTCTGGTGCCAGTGGTGGTTGATTAGATCCACACACTATACTTTTTATAATTATGTGGCGTTATGTCTCTATAAAAGTGGTGGTCTTTTATTATGTTATTTATTAATGGTATTTTTTTAATATCATATCAATATTGTACCCCGCACGGGGGGAGGTAGGGGGGGGTAGGTAGTGACGAAAAATAACGATACGGGACTCTTACGAGGTCTCGTAATCGGAATGAGTTTCTGCGACTACCATTGTCTGTCGCGGGTAACGGGGAATCAGGGTTCGATTCCGGTGAGGGAGCCTGAGAAACTGCTACCACATCCAAGGAAGGCAGCAGGCGCGCAAATTACCCACTCCCTGCACGGGGGGGGAGGTACGGGTAGGTAGTGACGAAAAATAACGATACGGGACTCTAACGAGGTCCCGTCATCGAATAATCAATACACGAACTGCCCACACACTTGTAAATATAGACGCGCAAGATCGTTACACGAACCGCTTACCATTATAGTAAACTACTATGCAAACACACATAACATATACGCAATAAGACAACTTTAAATTGGAGATTTTACCCTACCACAACCGTCTGTCTCATTCTGAAAACTATTCAAAATAATTGCTATTTTTCATTCTCATTCAAATATAAATAATAGTAAATAATATATAATTTTTGACTGAACTGAACCCAAGTGCCCGGCCTGTGGCCGGGCACCCCTCGTATTCATGTTCTAACCTAACCTAACCTAAATCTAGTTTTGACACCTTTAGACTTTAGATTCAAGATTTAATGTGAATATATGCATTAATAAAAACTCATTACTATTTTAATACTAGTTATGCTGCTGTTGATGCACTGATGAAAGCCAGATAGCTAGATCAGTGTTTAGTTAGTCGTAGTTGCCGGTGGGCTGAGGTCTAAAGGAATCCAAACTAGTTTTAAAAGGTTTGGATAGGTTAGGTTAGGTTAGAACATGAATAAGACGGGTGCCCGGCCGCAGGCCGGTCACTTAGGTTCAGTTCCGTTTAAAAAAAAAAAAACAAAAAACAAAACGTACCAATACAAAGTACTCTTATTCATATTAGAAGATATTGTAAAATAAAAATTAATTTAATTTTTTTTTTTTTTTTTCACTTACACATTAGGCCCGTCGCGCCGCGCCACTACTATATGGGGCGAAGGTGCGAAGTCGACGGCGACGACAAAGTACCGAGTCTAAGGAGACTGATGGCGGCGCCACACAGTGGCGTTATGTCTCTATGAAAGTGGTGGTCTTTTATTATGTTATTTATTAATGGTATTATTTTAATATCATATCAATATTGTACCCCGCACAGGGGGGAGGTACGGGTAGGTAGTGACGAAAAATAACGATACGGGACTCTTACGAGGTCTCGCAATCGGAATGAGTACACTTTAAATATTTTAACGAGGTAAAATTTAAGGGCATTGAGGGTCTGGTGCCAGTGGTGGTTGATTAGATCCACACACTATACTTTTTATAATTATGTGGCGTTATGTCTCTATAAAAGTGGTGGTCTTTTATTATGTTATTTATTAATGGTATTTTTTTAATATCATATCAATATTGTACCCCGCACGGGGGGAGGTAGGGGGGGGGTAGGTAGTGACGAAAAATAACGATACGGGACTCTTACGAGGTCTCGTAATCGGAATGAGTTTCTGCGACTACCATTGTCTGTCGCGGGTAACGGGGAATCAGGGTTCGATTCCGGTGAGGGAGCCTGAGAAACTGCTACCACATCCAAGGAAGGCAGCAGGCGCGCAAATTACCCACTCCCTGCACGGGGGGGGAGGTACGGGTAGGTAGTGACGAAAAATAACGAGACGGGACTCTTACGAGGTCCCGTCATCGAATAATCAATACACGAACTGCCCACACACTTGTAAATATAGACGCGCAAGATCGTTACACGAACCGCTTACCATTATAGTAAACTACTATGCAAACACACATAACATATACGCAATAAGAGAACTTTAAATTGGAGATTTTACCCTACCACACCCGTCTGTCTCATTCTGAAAACTATTCAAAATAATTGCTATTTTTCATTCTCATTCAAATATAAATAATAGTAAATAATATATAATTTTTGACTGAACTGAACCCAAGTGCCCGGCCTGTGGCCGGGCACCCCTCGTATTCATGTTCTAACCTAACCTAACCTAAATCTAGTTTTGACACCTTTAGACTTTAGATTCAAGATTTAATGTGAATATATGCATTAATAAAAACTCATTACTATTTTAATACTAGTTATGCTGCTGTTGATGCACTGATGAAAGCCAGATAGCTAGATCAGTGTTTAGTTAGTCGTAGTTGCCGGTGGGCTGAGGTCTAAAGGAATCCAAACTAGTTTTAAAAGGTTTGGATAGGTTAGGTTAGGTTAGAACATGAATAAGACGGGTGCCCGGCCGCAGGCCGGTCACTTAGGTTCAGTTCCGTTTAAAAAAAAAAAAACAAAAAACAAAACGTACCAATACAAAGTACTCTTATTCATATTAGAAGATATTGTAAAATAAAAATTAATTTAATTTTTTTTTTTTTTTTTCACTTACACATTAGGCCCGTCGCGCCGCGCCACTACTATATGGGGCGAAGGTGCGAAGTCGACGGCGACGACAAAGTACCGAGTCTAAGGAGACTGATGGCGGCGCCACACAGTGGCGTTATGTCTCTATGAAAGTGGTGGTCTTTTATTATGTTATTTATTAATGGTATTATTTTAATATCATATCAATATTGTACCCCGCACAGGGGGGAGGTACGGGTAGGTAGTGACGAAAAATAACGATACGGGACTCTTACGAGGTCTCGCAATCGGAATGAGTACACTTTAAATATTTTAACGAGGTAAAATTTAAGGGCATTGAGGGTCTGGTGCCAGTGGTGGTTGATTAGATCCACACACTATACTTTTTATAATTATGTGGCGTTATGTCTCTATAAAAGTGGTGGTCTTTTATTATGTTATTTATTAATGGTATTTTTTTAATATCATATCAATATTGTACCCCGCACGGGGGGAGGTAGGGGGGGGGTAGGTAGTGACGAAAAATAACGATACGGGACTCTTACGAGGTCTCGTAATCGGAATGAGTTTCTGCGACTACCATTGTCTGTCGCGGGTAACGGGGAATCAGGGTTCGATTCCGGTGAGGGAGCCTGAGAAACTGCTACCACATCCAAGGAAGGCAGCAGGCGCGCAAATTACCCACTCCCTGCACGGGGGGGGGAGGTACGGGTAGGTAGTGACGAAAAATAACGATACGGGACTCTTACGAGGTCCCGTCATCGAATAATCAATACACGAACTGCCCACACACTTGTAAATATAGACGCGCAAGATCGTTACACGAACCGCTTACCATTATAGTAAACTACTATGCAAACACACATAACATATACGCAATAAGAGAACTTTAAATTGGAGATTTTACCCTACCACACCCGTCTGTCTCATTCTGAAAACTATTCAAAATAATTGCTATTTTTCATTCTCATTCAAATATAAATAATAGTAAATAATATATAATTTTTGACTGAACTGAACCCAAGTGCCCGGCCTGTGGCCGGGCACCCCTCGTATTCATGTTCTAACCTAACCTAACCTAAATCTAGTTTTGACACCTTTAGACTTTAGATTCAAGATTTAATGTGAATATATGCATTAATAAAAACTCATTACTATTTTAATACTAGTTATGCTGCTGTTGATGCACTGATGAAAGCCAGATAGCTAGATCAGTGTTTAGTTAGTCGTAGTTGCCGGTGGGCTGAGGTCTAAAGGAATCCAAACTAGTTTTAAAAGGTTTGGATAGGTTAGGTTAGGTTAGAACATGAATAAGACGGGTGCCCGGCCGCAGGCCGGTCACTTAGGTTCAGTTCCGTTTAAAAAAAAAAAAACAAAAAACAAAACGTACCAATACAAAGTACTCTTATTCATATTAGAAGATATTGTAAAATAACAATTAATTTAATTTTTTTTTTTTTTTTTCACTTACACATTAGGCCCGTCGCGCCGCGCCACTACTATATGGGGCGAAGGTGCGAAGTCGACGGCGACGACAAAGTACCGAGTCTAAGGAGACTGATGGCGGCGCCACACAGTGGCGTTATGTCTCTATAAAAGTGGTGGTCTTTTATTATGTTATTTATTAATGGTATTATTTTAATATCATATCAATATTGTACCCCGCACAGGGGGGAGGTACGGGTAGGTAGTGACGAAAAATAACGATACGGGACTCTTACGAGGTCTCGCAATCGGAATGAGTACACTTTAAATATTTTAACGAGGTAAAATTTAAGGGCATTGAGGGTCTGGTGCCAGTGGTGGTTGATTAGATCCACACACTATACTTTTTATAATTATGTGGCGTTATGTCTCTATAAAAGTGGTGGTCTTTTATTATGTTATTTATTAATGGTATTTTTTTAATATCATATCAATATTGTACCCCGCACGGGGGGAGGTAGGGGGGGGTAGGTAGTGACGAAAAATAACGATACGGGACTCTTACGAGGTCTCGTAATCGGAATGAGTTTCTGCGACTACCATTGTCTGTCGCGGGTAACGGGGAATCAGGGTTCGATTCCGGTGAGGGAGCCTGAGAAACTGCTACCACATCCAAGGAAGGCAGCAGGCGCGCAAATTACCCACTCCCTGCACGGGGGGGGAGGTACGGGTAGGTAGTGACGAAAAATAACGATACGGGACTCTTACGAGGTCCCGTCATCGAATAATCAATACACGAACTGCCCACACACTTGTAAATATAGACGCGCAAGATCGTTACACGAACCGCTTACCATTATAGTAAACTACTATGCAAACACACATAACATATACGCAATAAGAGAACTTTAAATTGGAGATTTTACCCTACCACACCCGTCTGTCTCATTCTGAAAACTATTCAAAATAATTGCTATTTTTCATTCTCATTCAAATATAAATAATAGTAAATAATATATAATTTTTGACTGAACTGAACCCAAGTGCCCGGCCTGTGGCCGGGCACCCCTCGTATTCATGTTCTAACCTAACCTAACCTAAATCTAGTTTTGACACCTTTAGACTTTAGATTCAAGATTTAATGTGAATATATGCATTAATAAAAACTCATTACTATTTTAATACTAGTTATGCTGCTGTTGATGCACTGATGAAAGCCAGATAGCTAGATCAGTGTTTAGTTAGTCGTAGTTGCCGGTGGGCTGAGGTCTAAAGGAATCCAAACTAGTTTTAAAAGGTTTGGATAGGTTAGGTTAGGTTAGAACATGAATAAGACGGGTGCCCGGCCGCAGGCCGGTCACTTAGGTTCAGTTCCGTTTAAAAAAAAAAAAACAAAAAACAAAACGTACCAATACAAAGTACTCTTATTCATATTAGAAGATATTGTAAAATAACAATTAATTTAATTTTAATTTTTTTTTTTTCACTTACACATTAGGCCCGTCGCGCCGCGCCACTTCTATATGGGGCGAAGGTGCGAAGTCGACGGCGACGACAAAGTACCGAGTCTAAGGAGACTGATGGCGGCGCCACACAGTGGCGTTATGTCTCTATAAAAGTGGTGGTCTTTTATTATGTTATTTATTAATGGTATTATTTTAATATCATATCAATATTGTACCCCGCACAGGGGGGAGGTACGGGTAGGTAGTGACGAAAAATAACGATACGGGACTCTTACGAGGTCTCGCAATCGGAATGAGTACACTTTAAATATTTTAACGAGGTAAAATTTAAGGGCATTGAGGGTCTGGTGCCAGTGGTGGTTGATTAGATCCACACACTATACTTTTTATAATTATGTGGCGTTATGTCTCTATAAAAGTGGTGGTCTTTTATTATGTTATTTATTAATGGTATTTTTTTAATATCATATCAATATTGTACCCCGCACGGGGGGAGGTAGGGGGGGGGTAGGTAGTGACGAAAAATAACGATACGGGACTCTTACGAGGTCTCGTAATCGGAATGAGTTTCTGCGACTACCATTGTCTGTCGCGGGTAACGGGGAATCAGGGTTCGATTCCGGTGAGGGAGCCTGAGAAACTGCTACCACATCCAAGGAAGGCAGCAGGCGCGCAAATTACCCACTCCCTGCACGGGGGGGGAGGTACGGGTAGGTAGTGACGAAAAATAACGATACGGGACTCTTACGAGGTCCCGTCATCGAATAATCAATACACGAACTGCCCACACACTTGTAAATATAGACGCGCAAGATCGTTACACGAACCGCTTACCATTATAGTAAACTACTATGCAAACACACATAACATATACGCAATAAGAGAACTTTAAATTGGAGATTTTACCCTACCACACCCGTCTGTCTCATTCTGAAAACTATTCAAAATAATTGCTATTTTTCATTCTCATTCAAATATAAATAATAGTAAATAATATATAATTTTTGACTGAACTGAACCCAAGTGCCCGGCCTGTGGCCGGGCACCCCTCGTATTCATGTTCTAACCTAACCTAACCTAAATCTAGTTTTGACACCTTTAGACTTTAGATTCAAGATTTAATGTGAATATATGCATTAATAAAAACTCATTACTATTTTAATACTAGTTATGCTGCTGTTGATGCACTGATGAAAGCCAGATAGCTAGATCAGTGTTTAGTTAGTCGTAGCTGCCGGTGGGCTGAGGTCTAAAGGAATCCAAACTAGTTTTAAAAGGTTTGGATAGGTTAGGTTAGGTTAGAACATGAATAAGACGGGTGCCCGGCCGCAGGCCGGTCACTTAGGTTCAGTTCCGTTTAAAAAAAAAAAAACAAAAAACAAAACGTACCAATACAAAGTACTCTTATTCATATTAGAAGATATTGTAAAATAACAATTAATTTAATTTTTTTTTTTTTTTTTCACTTACACATTAGGCCCGTCGCGCCGCGCCACTACTATATGGGGCGAAGGTGCGAAGTCGACGGCGACGACAAAGTACCGAGTCTAAGGAGACTGATGGCGGCGCCACACAGTGGCGTTATGTCTCTATAAAAGTGGTGGTCTTTTATTATGTTATTTATTAATGGTATTATTTTAATATCATATCAATATTGTACCCCGCACAGGGGGGAGGTACGGGTAGGTAGTGACGAAAAATAACGATACGGGACTCTTACGAGGTCTCGCAATCGGAATGAGTACACTTTAAATATTTTAACGAGGTAAAATTTAAGGGCATTGAGGGTCTGGTGCCAGTGGTGGTTGATTAGATCCACACACTATACTTTTTATAATTATGTGGCGTTATGTCTCTATAAAAGTGGTGGTCTTTTATTATGTTATTTATTAATGGTATTTTTTTAATATCATATCAATATTGTACCCCGCACGGGGGGAGGTAGGGGGGGGGTAGGTAGTGACGAAAAATAACGATACGGGACTCTTACGAGGTCTCGTAATCGGAATGAGTTTCTGCGACTACCATTGTCTGTCGCGGGTAACGGGGAATCAGGGTTCGATTCCGGTGAGGGAGCCTGAGAAACTGCTACCACATCCAAGGAAGGCAGCAGGCGCGCAAATTACCCACTCCCTGCACGGGGGGGGAGGTACGGGTAGGTAGTGACGAAAAATAACGATACGGGACTCTTACGAGGTCCCGTCATCGAATAATCAATACACGAACTGCCCACACACTTGTAAATATAGACGCGCAAGATCGTTACACGAACCGCTTACCATTATAGTAAACTACTATGCAAACACACATAACATATACGCAATAAGAGAACTTTAAATTGGAGATTTTACCCTACCACACCCGTCTGTCTCATTCTGAAAACTATTCAAAATAATTGCTATTTTTCATTCTCATTCAAATATAAATAATAGTAAATAATATATAATTTTTGACTGAACTGAACCCAAGTGCCCGGCCTGTGGCCGGGCACCCCTCGTATTCATGTTCTAACCTAACCTAACCTAAATCTAGTTTTGACACCTTTAGACTTTAGATTCAAGATTTAATGTGAATATATGCATTAATAAAAACTCATTACTATTTTAATACTAGTTATGCTGCTGTTGATGCACTGATGAAAGCCAGATAGCTAGATCAGTGTTTAGTTAGTCGTAGTTGCCGGTGGGCTGAGGTCTAAAGGAATCCAAACTAGTTTTAAAAGGTTTGGATAGGTTAGGTTAGGTTAGAACATGAATAAGACGGGTGCCCGGCCGCAGGCCGGTCACTTAGGTTCAGTTCCGTTTAAAAAAAAAAAAACAAAAAACAAAACGTACCAATACAAAGTACTCTTATTCATATTAGAAGATATTGTAAAATAACAATTAATTTAATTTTTTTTTTTTTTTTTCACTTACACATTAGGCCCGTCGCGCCGCGCCACTACTATATGGGGCGAAGGTGCGAAGTCGACGGCGACGACAAAGTACCGAGTCTAAGGAGACTGATGGCGGCGCCACACAGTGGCGTTATGTCCGCCACACGCCAAAAAACACCCGGCTAAGTTTGTTGTGGGCTTCTTCTTAGACCGGGACGCGTTTGGAACCCTCGTAGCTTTAGTTTTAAGTTTACGAATGTGGTTATCGCCATCATCTTACTACCGTGTAATTCTTATGTACGCATCAAAAGTGCCACCTGTGGGCCTACTTGAATAAAGATATTTTTGACTTTGACTTTGTCTCTATAAAAGTGGTGGTCTTTTATTATGTTATTTATTAATGGTATTATTTTAATATCATATCAATATTGTACCCCGCACAGGGGGGAGGTACGGGTAGGTAGTGACGAAAAATAACGATACGGGACTCTTACGAGGTCTCGCAATCGGAATGAGTACACTTTAAATATTTTAACGAGGTAAAATTTAAGGGCATTGAGGGTCTGGTGCCAGTGGTGGTTGATTAGATCCACACACTATACTTTTTATAATTATGTGGCGTTATGTCTCTATAAAAGTGGTGGTCTTTTATTATGTTATTTATTAATGGTATTTTTTTAATATCATATCAATATTGTACCCCGCACGGGGGGAGGTAGGGGGGGGTAGGTAGTGACGAAAAATAACGATACGGGACTCTTACGAGGTCTCGTAATCGGAATGAGTTTCTGCGACTACCATTGTCTGTCGCGGGTAACGGGGAATCAGGGTTCGATTCCGGTGAGGGAGCCTGAGAAACTGCTACCACATCCAAGGAAGGCAGCAGGCGCGCAAATTACCCACTCCCTGCACGGGGGGGGAGGTACGGGTAGGTAGTGACGAAAAATAACGATACGGGACTCTTACGAGGTCCCGTCATCGAATAATCAATACACGAACTGCCCACACACTTGTAAATATAGACGCGCAAGATCGTTACACGAACCGCTTACCATTATAGTAAACTACTATGCAAACACACATAACATATACGCAATAAGAGAACTTTAAATTGGAGATTTTACCCTACCACACCCGTCTGTCTCATTCTGAAAACTATTCAAAATAATTGCTATTTTTCATTCTCATTCAAATATAAATAATAGTAAATAATATATAATTTTTGACTGAACTGAACCCAAGTGCCCGGCCTGTGGCCGGGCACCCCTCGTATTCATGTTCTAACCTAACCTAACCTAAATCTAGTTTTGACACCTTTAGACTTTAGATTCAAGATTTAATGTGAATATATGCATTAATAAAAACTCATTACTATTTTAATACTAGTTATGCTGCTGTTGATGCACTGATGAAAGCCAGATAGCTAGATCAGTGTTTAGTTAGTCGTAGTTGCCGGTGGGCTGAGGTCTAAAGGAATCCAAACTAGTTTTAAAAGGTTTGGATAGGTTAGGTTAGGTTAGAACATGAATAAGACGGGTGACCGGCCGCAGGCCGGTCACTTAGGTTCAGTTCCGTTTAAAAAAAAAAAAACAAAAAACAAAACGTACCAATACAAAGTACTCTTATTCATATTAGAAGATATTGTAAAATAACAATTAATTTAATTTTTTTTTTTTTTTTTCACTTACACATTAGGCCCGTCGCGCCGCGCCACTTCTATATGGGGCGAAGGTGCGAAGTCGACGGCGACGACAAAGTACCGAGTCTAAGGAGACTGATGGCGGCGCCACACAGTGGCGTTATGTCTCTATAAAAGTGGTGGTCTTTTATTATGTTATTTATTAATGGTATTATTTTAATATCATATCAATATTGTACCCCGCACAGGGGGGAGGTACGGGTAGGTAGTGACGAAAAATAACGATACGGGACTCTTACGAGGTCTCGCAATCGGAATGAGTACACTTTAAATATTTTAACGAGGTAAAATTTAAGGGCATTGAGGGTCTGGTGCCAGTGGTGGTTGATTAGATCCACACACTATACTTTTTATAATTATGTGGCGTTATGTCTCTATAAAAGTGGTGGTCTTTTATTATGTTATTTATTAATGGTATTTTTTTAATATCATATCAATATTGTACCCCGCACGGGGGGAGGTAGGGGGGTAGGTAGTGACGAAAAATAACGATACGGGACTCTTACGAGGTCTCGTAATCGGAATGAGTTTCTGCGACTACCATTGTCTGTCGCGGGTAACGGGGAATCAGGGTTCGATTCCGGTGAGGGAGCCTGAGAAACTGCTACCACATCCAAGGAAGGCAGCAGGCGCGCAAATTACCCACTCCCTGCACGGGGGGGGAGGTACGGGTAGGTAGTGACGAAAAATAACGATACGGGACTCTTACGAGGGCCCGTCATCGAATAATCAATACACGAACTGCCCACACACTTGTAAATATAGACGCGCAAGATCGTTACACGAACCGCTTACCATTATAGTAAACTACTATGCAAACACACATAACATATACGCAATAAGAGAACTTTAAATTGGAGATTTTACCCTACCACACCCGTCTGTCTCATTCTGAAAACTATTCAAAATAATTGCTATTTTTCATTCTCATTCAAATATAAATAATAGTAAATAATATATAATTTTTGACTGAACTGAACCCAAGTGCCCGGCCTGTGGCCGGGCACCCCTCGTATTCATGTTCTAACCTAACCTAACCTAAATCTAGTTTTGACACCTTTAGACTTTAGATTCAAGATTTAATGTGAATATATGCATTAATAAAAACTCATTACTATTTTAATACTAGTTATGCTGCTGTTGATGCACTGATGAAAGCCAGATAGCTAGATCAGTGTTTAGTTAGTCGTAGTTGCCGGTGGGCTGAGGTCTAAAGGAATCCAAACTAGTTTTAAAAGGTTTGGATAGGTTAGGTTAGGTTAGAACATGAATAAGACGGGTGCCCGGCCGCAGGCCGGTCACTTAGGTTCAGTTCCGTTTAAAAAAAAAAAAACAAAAAACAAAACGTACCAATACAAAGTACTCTTATTCATATTAGAAGATATTGTAAAATAACAATTAATTTAATTTTTTTTTTTTTTTTTCACTTACACATTAGGCCCGTCGCGCCGCGCCACTACTATATGGGGCGAAGGTGCGAAGTCGACGGCGACGACAAAGTACCGAGTCTAAGGAGACTGATGGCGGCGCCACACAGTGGCGTTATGTCTCTATAAAAGTGGTGGTCTTTTATTATGTTATTTATTAATGGTATTATTTTAATATCATATCAATATTGTACCCCGCACAGGGGGGAGGTACGGGTAGGTAGTGACGAAAAATAACGATACGGGACTCTTACGAGGTCTCGCAATCGGAATGAGTACACTTTAAATATTTTAACGAGGTAAAATTTAAGGGCATTGAGGGTCTGGTGCCAGTGGTGGTTGATTAGATCCACACACTATACTTTTTATAATTATGTGGCGTTATGTCTCTATAAAAGTGGTGGTCTTTTATTATGTTATTTATTAATGGTATTTTTTTAATATCATATCAATATTGTACCCCGCACGGGGGGAGGTAGGGGGGGGTAGGTAGTGACGAAAAATAACGATACGGGACTCTTACGAGGTCTCGTAATCGGAATGAGTTTCTGCGACTACCATTGTCTGTCGCGGGTAACGGGGAATCAGGGTTCGATTCCGGTGAGGGAGCCTGAGAAACTGCTACCACATCCAAGGAAGGCAGCAGGCGCGCAAATTACCCACTCCCTGCACGGGGGGGGAGGTACGGGTAGGTAGTGACGAAAAATAACGATACGGGACTCTTACGAGGTCCCGTCATCGAATAATCAATACACGAACTGCCCACACACTTGCAAATATAGACGCGCAAGATCGTTACACGAACCGCTTACCATTATAGTAAACTACTATGCAAACACACATAACATATACGCAATAAGAGAACTTTAAATTGGAGATTTTACCCTACCACACCCGTCTGTCTCATTCTGAAAACTATTCAAAATAATTGCTATTTTTCATTCTCATTCAAATATAAATAATAGTAAATAATATATAATTTTTGACTGAACTGAACCCAAGTGCCCGGCCTGTGGCCGGGCACCCCTCGTATTCATGTTCTAACCTAACCTAACCTAAATCTAGTTTTGACACCTTTAGACTTTAGATTCAAGATTTAATGTGAATATATGCATTAATAAAAACTCATTACTATTTTAATACTAGTTATGCTGCTGTTGATGCACTGATGAAAGCCAGATAGCTAGATCAGTGTTTAGTTAGTCGTAGTTGCCGGTGGGCTGAGGTCTAAAGGAATCCAAACTAGTTTTAAAAGGTTTGGATAGGTTAGGTTAGGTTAGAACATGAATAAGACGGGTGCCCGGCCGCAGGCCGGTCACTTAGGTTCAGTTCCGTTTAAAAAAAAAAAAACAAAAAACAAAACGTACCAATACAAAGTACTCTTATTCATATTAGAAGATATTGTAAAATAACAATTAATTTAATTTTTTTTTTTTTTTCACTTACACATTAGGCCCGTCGCGCCGCGCCACTACTATATGGGGCGAAGGTGCGAAGTCGACGGCGACGACAAAGTACCGAGTCTAAGGAGACTGATGGCGGCGCCACACAGTGGCGTTATGTCTCTATAAAAGTGGTGGTCTTTTATTATGTTATTTATTAATGGTATTATTTTAATATCATATCAATATTGTACCCCGCACAGGGGGGAGGTACGGGTAGGTAGTGACGAAAAATAACGATACGGGACTCTTACGAGGTCTCGCAATCGGAATGAGTACACTTTAAATATTTTAACGAGGTAAAATTTAAGGGCATTGAGGGTCTGGTGCCAGTGGTGGTTGATTAGATCCACACACTATACTTTTTATAATTATGTGGCGTTATGTCTCTATAAAAGTGGTGGTCTTTTATTATGTTATTTATTAATGGTATTTTTTTTAATATCATATCAATATTGTACCCCGCACGGGGGGAGGTAGGGGGGTAGGTAGTGACGAAAAATAACGATACGGGACTCTTACGAGGTCTTGTAATCGGAATGAGTTTCTGCGACTACCATTGTCTGTCGCGGGTAACGGGGAATCAGGGTTCGATTCCGGTGAGGGAGCCTGAGAAACTGCTACCACATCCAAGGAAGGCAGCAGGCGCGCAAATTACCCACTCCCTGCACGGGGGGGGAGGTACGGGTAGGTAGTGACGAAAAATAACGATACGGGACTCTTACGAGGTCCCGTCATCGAATAATCAATACACGAACTGCCCACACACTTGTAAATATAGACGCGCAAGATCGTTACACGAACCGCTTACCATTATAGTAAACTACTATGCAAACACACATAACATATACGCAATAAGAGAACTTTAAATTGGAGATTTTACCCTACCACACCCGTCTGTCTCATTCTGAAAACTATTCAAAATAATTGCTATTTTTCATTCTCATTCAAATATAAATAATAGTAAATAATATATAATTTTTGACTGAACTGAACCCAAGTGCCCGGCCTGTGGCCGGGCACCCCTCGTATTCATGTTCTAACCTAACCTAACCTAAATCTAGTTTTGACACCTTTAGACTTTAGATTCAAGATTTAATGTGAATATATGCATTAATAAAAACTCATTACTATTTTAATACTAGTTATGCTGCTGTTGATGCACTGATGAAAGCCAGATAGCTAGATCAGTGTTTAGTTAGTCGTAGTTGCCGGTGGGCTGAGGTCTAAAGGAATCCAAACTAGTTTTAAAAGGTTTGGATAGGTTAGGTTAGGTTAGAACATGAATAAGACGGGTGCCCGGCCGCAGGCCGGTCACTTAGGTTCAGTTCCGTTTAAAAAAAAAAAAACAAAAAACAAAACGTACCAATACAAAGTACTCTTATTCATATTAGAAGATATTGTAAAATAACAATTAATTTAATTTTTTTTTTTTTTTTTCACTTACACATTAGGCCCGTCGCGCCGCGCCACTACTATATGGGGCGAAGGTGCGAAGTCGACGGCGACGACAAAGTACCGAGTCTAAGGAGACTGATGGCGGCGCCACACAGTGGCGTTATGTCTCTATAAAAGTGGTGGTCTTTTATTATGTTATTTATTAATGGTATTATTTTAATATCATATCAATATTGTACCCCGCACAGGGGGGAGGTACGGGTAGGTAGTGACGAAAAATAACGATACGGGACTCTTACGAGGTCTCGCAATCGGAATTAGTACACTTTAAATATTTTAACGAGGTAAAATTTAAGGGCATTGAGGGTCTGGTGCCAGTGGTGGTTGATTAGATCCACACACTATACTTTTTATAATTATGTGGCGTTATGTCTCTATAAAAGTGGTGGTCTTTTATTATGTTATTTATTAATGGTATTTTTTTAATATCATATCAATATTGTACCCCGCACGGGGGGAGGTAGGGGGGGGTAGGTAGTGACGAAAAATAACGATACGGGACTCTTACGAGGTCTCGTAATCGGAATGAGTTTCTGCGACTACCATTGTCTGTCGCGGGTAACGGGGAATCAGGGTTCGATTCCGGTGAGGGAGCCTGAGAAACTGCTACCACATCCAAGGAAGGCAGCAGGCGCGCAAATTACCCACTCCCTGCACGGGGGGGGAGGTACGGGTAGGTAGTGACGAAAAATAACGATACGGGACTCTTACGAGGTCCCGTCATCGAATAATCAATACACGAACTGCCCACACACTTGTAAATATAGACGCGCAAGATCGTTACACGAACCGCTTACCATTATAGTAAACTACTATGCAAACACACATAACATATACGCAATAAGAGAACTTTAAATTGGAGATTTTACCCTACCACACCCGTCTGTCTCATTCTGAAAACTATTCAAAATAATTGCTATTTTTCATTCTCATTCAAATATAAATAATAGTAAATAATATATAATTTTTGACTGAACTGAACCCAAGTGCCCGGCCTGTGGCCGGGCACCCCTCGTATTCATGTTCTAACCTAACCTAACCTATCCAAACCTTTTAAAACTAGTTTGGATTCCTTTAGACCTCAGCCCACCGGCAACTACGACTAACTAAACACTGATCTAGCTATCTGGCTTTCATCAGTGCATCAACAGCAGCATAACTAGTATTAAAATAGTAATGAGTTTTTATTAATGCATATATTCACATTAAATCTTGAATCTAAAGTCTAAAGGTGTCAAGTCGGAATGAGTACACTTTAAATATTTTAACGAGGTAAAATTTAAGGGCATTGAGGGTCTGGTGCCAGTGGTGGTTGATTAGATCCACACACTATACTTTTTATAATTATGTGGCGTTATGTCTCTATAAAAGTGGTGGTCTTTTATTATGTTATTTATTAATGGTATTTTTTTAATATCATATCAATATTGTACCCCGCACGGGGGGAGGTAGGGGGGTAGGTAGTGACGAAAAATAACGATACGGGACTCTTACGAGGTCTCGTAATCGGAATGAGTTTCTGCGACTACCATTGTCTGTCGCGGGTAACGGGGAATCAGGGTTCGATTCCGGTGAGGGAGCCTGAGAAACTGCTACCACATCCAAGGAAGGCAGCAGGCGCGCAAATTACCCACTTCCTGCACGGGGGGGGAGGTACGGGTAGGTAGTGATGAAAAATAACGATACGGGACTCTTACGAGGTCCCGTCATCGAATAATCAATACACGAACTGCCCACACACTTGTAAATATAGACGCGCAAGATCGTTACACGAACCGCTTACCATTATAGTAAACTACTATGCAAACACACATAACATATACGCAATAAGAGAACTTTAAATTGGAGATTTTACCCTACCACACCCGTCTGTCTCATTCTGAAAACTATTCAAAATAATTGCTATTTTTCATTCTCATTCAAATATAAATAATAGTAAATAATATATAATTTTTGACTGAACTGAACCCAAGTGCCCGGCCTGTGGCCGGGCACCCCTCGTATTCATGTTCTAACCTAACCTAACCTAAATCTAGTTTTGAGACCTTTAGACTTTAGATTCAAGATTTAATGTGAATATATGCATTAATAAAAACTCATTACTATTTTAATACTAGTTATGCTGCTGTTGATGCACTGATGAAAGCCAGATAGCTAGATCAGTGTTTAGTTAGTCGTAGTTGCCGGTGGGCTGAGGTCTAAAGGAATCCAAACTAGTTTTAAAAGGTTTGGATAGGTTAGGTTAGGTTAGAACATGAATAAGACGGGTGCCCGGCCGCAGGCCGGTCACTTAGGTTCAGTTCCGTTTAAAAAAAAAAAAACAAAAAACAAAACGTACCAATACAAAGTACTCTTATTCATATTAGAAGATATTGTAAAATAACAATTAATTTAATTTTTTTTTTTTTTTTTCACTTACACATTAGGCCCGTCGCGCCGCGCCACTACTATATGGGGCGAAGGTGCGAAGTCGACGGCGACGACAAAGTACCGAGTCTAAGGAGACTGATGGCGGCGCCACACAGTGGCGTTATGTCTCTATAAAAGTGGTGGTCTTTTATTATGTTATTTATTAATGGTATTATTTTAATATCATATCAATATTGTACCCCGCACAGGGGGGAGGTACGGGTAGGTAGTGACGAAAAATAACGATACGGGACTCTTACGAGGTCTCGCAATCGGAATGAGTACACTTTAAATATTTTAACGAGGTAAAATTTAAGGGCATTGAGGGTCTGGTGCCAGTGGTGGTTGATTAGATCCACACACTATACTTTTTATAATTATGTGGCGTTATGTCTCTATAAAAGTGGTGGTCTTTTATTATGTTATTTATTAATGGTATTTTTTTAATATCATATCAATATTGTACCCCGCACGGGGGGAGGTAGGGGGGGGTAGGTAGTGACGAAAAATAACGATACGGGACTCTTACGAGGTCTCGTAATCGGAATGAGTTTCTGCGACTACCATTGTCTGTCGCGGGTAACGGGGAATCAGGGTTCGATTCCGGTGAGGGAGCCTGAGAAACTGCTACCACATCCAAGGAAGGCAGCAGGCGCGCAAATTACCCACTCCCTGCACGGGGGGGGAGGTACGGGTAGGTAGTGACGAAAAATAACGATACGGGACTCTTACGAGGTCCCGTCATCGAATAATCAATACACGAACTGCCCACACACTTGCAAATATAGACGCGCAAGATCGTTACACGAACCGCTTACCATTATAGTAAACTACTATGCAAACACACATAACATATACGCAATAAGAGAACTTTAAATTGGAGATTTTACCCTACCACACCCGTCTGTCTCATTCTGAAAACTATTCAAAATAATTGCTATTTTTCATTCTCATTCAAATATAAATAATAGTAAATAATATATAATTTTTGACTGAACTGAACCCAAGTGCCCGGCCTGTGGCCGGGCACCCCTCGTATTCATGTTCTAACCTAACCTAACCTAAATCTAGTTTTGACACCTTTAGACTTTAGATTCAAGATTTAATGTGAATATATGCATTAATAAAAACTCATTACTATTTTAATACTAGTTATGCTGCTGTTGATGCACTGATGAAAGCCAGATAGCTAGATCAGTGTTTAGTTAGTCGTAGTTGCCGGTGGGCTGAGGTCTAAAGGAATCCAAACTAGTTTTAAAAGGTTTGGATAGGTTAGGTTAGGTTAGAACATGAATAAGACGGGTGCCCGGCCGCAGGCCGGTCACTTAGGTTCAGTTCCGTTTAAAAAAAAAAAAACAAAAAACAAAACGTACCAATACAAAGTACTCTTATTCATATTAGAAGATATTGTAAAATAACAATTAATTTAATTTTTTTTTTTTTTTTTCACTTACACATTAGGCCCGTCGCGCCGCGCCACTACTATATGGGGCGAAGGTGCGAAGTCGACGGCGACGACAAAGTACCGAGTCTAAGGAGACTGATGGCGGCGCCACACAGTGGCGTTATGTCTCTATAAAAGTGGTGGTCTTTTATTATGTTATTTATTAATGGTATTATTTTAATATCATATCAATATTGTACCCCGCACAGGGGGGAGGTACGGGTAGGTAGTGACGAAAAATAACGATACGGGACTCTTACGAGGTCTCGCAATCGGAATGAGTACACTTTAAATATTTTAACGAGGTAAAATTTAAGGGCATTGAGGGTCTGGTGCCAGTGGTGGTTGATTAGATCCACACACTATACTTTTTATAATTATGTGGCGTTATGTCTCTATAAAAGTGGTGGTCTTTTATTATGTTATTTATTAATGGTATTTTTTTAATATCATATCAATATTGTACCCCGCACGGGGGGAGGTAGGGGGGTAGGTAGTGACGAAAAATAACGATACGGGACTCTTACGAGGTCTCGTAATCGGAATGAGTTTCTGCGACTACAATTGTCTGTCGCGGGTAACGGGGAATCAGGGTTCGATTCCGGTGAGGGAGCCTGAGAAACTGCTACCACATCCAAGGAAGGCAGCAGGCGCGCAAATTACCCACTCCCTGCACGGGGGGGGAGGTACGGGTAGGTAGTGACGAAAAATAACGATACGGGACTCTTACGAGGTCCCGTCATCGAATAATCAATACACGAACTGCCCACACACTTGTAAATATAGACGCGCAAGATCGTTACACGAACCGCTTACCATTATAGTAAACTACTATGCAAACACACATAACATATACGCAATAAGAGAACTTTAAATTGGAGATTTTACCCTACCACACCCGTCTGTCTCATTCTGAAAACTATTCAAAATAATTGCTATTTTTCATTCTCATTCAAATATAAATAATAGTAAATAATATATAATTTTTGACTGAACTGAACCCAAGTGCCCGGCCTGTGGCCGGGCACCCCTCGTATTCATGTTCTAACCTAACCTAACCTAAATCTAGTTTTGACACCTTTAGACTTTAGATTCAAGATTTAATGTGAATATATGCATTAATAAAAACTCATTACTATTTTAATACTAGTTATGCTGCTGTTGATGCACTGATGAAAGCCAGATAGCTAGATCAGTGTTTAGTTAGTCGTAGTTGCCGGTGGGCTGAGGTCTAAAGGAATCCAAACTAGTTTTAAAAGGTTTGGATAGGTTAGGTTAGGTTAGAACATGAATAAGACGGGTGCCCGGCCGCAGGCCGGTCACTTAGGTTCAGTTCCGTTTAAAAAAAAAAAAACAAAAAACAAAACGTACCAATACAAAGTACTCTTATTCATATTAGAAGATATTGTAAAATAACAATTAATTTAATTTTTTTTTTTTTTTTCACTTACACATTAGGCCCGTCGCGCCGCGCCACTACTATATGGGGCGAAGGTGCGAAGTCGACGGCGACGACAAAGTACCGAGTCTAAGGAGACTGATGGCGGCGCCACACAGTGGCGTTATGTCTCTATAAAAGTGGTGGTCTTTTATTATGTTATTTATTAATGGTATTTTTTTAATATCATATCAATATTGTACCCCGCACAGGGGGGAGGTACGGGTAGGTAGTGACGAAAAATAACGATACGGGACTCTTACGAGGTCTCGCAATCGGAATGAGTACACTTTAAATATTTTAACGAGGTAAAATTTAAGGGCATTGAGGGTCTGGTGCCAGTGGTGGTTGATTAGATCCACACACTATACTTTTTATAATTATGTGGCGTTATGTCTCTATAAAAGTGGTGGTCTTTTATTATGTTATTTATTAATGGTATTTTTTTAATATCATATCAATATTGTACCCCGCACGGGGGGAGGTAGGGGGGGGTAGGTAGTGACGAAAAATAACGATACGGGACTCTTACGAGGTCTCGTAATCGGAATGAGTTTCTGCGACTACCATTGTCTGTCGCGGGTAACGGGGAATCAGGGTTCGATTCCGGTGAGGGAGCCTGAGAAACTGCTACCACATCCAAGGAAGGCAGCAGGCGCGCAAATTACCCACTCCCTGCACGGGGGGGGAGGTACGGGTAGGTAGTGACGAAAAATAACGATACGGGACTCTTACGAGGTCCCGTCATCGAATAATCAATACACGAACTGCCCACACACTTGTAAATATAGACGCGCAAGATCGTTACACGAACCGCTTACCATTATAGTAAACTACTATGCAAACACACATAACATATACGCAATAAGAGAACTTTAAATTGGAGATTTTACCCTACCACACCCGTCTGTCTCATTCTGAAAACTATTCAAAATAATTGCTATTTTTCATTCTCATTCAAATATAAATAATAGTAAATAATATATAATTTTTGACTGAACTGAACCCAAGTGCCCGGCCTGTGGCCGGGCACCCCTCGTATTCATGTTCTAACCTAACCTAACCTAAATCTAGTTTTGACACCTTTAGACTTTAGATTCAAGATTTAATGTGAATATATGCATTAATAAAAACTCATTACTATTTTAATACTAGTTATGCTGCTGTTGATGCACTGATGAAAGCCAGATAGCTAGATCAGTGTTTAGTTAGTCGTAGTTGCCGGTGGGCTGAGGTCTAAAGGAATCCAAACTAGTTTTAAAAGGTTTGGATAGGTTAGGTTAGGTTAGAACATGAATAAGACGGGTGCCCGGCCGCAGGCCGGTCACTTAGGTTCAGTTCCGTTTAAAAAAAAAAAAACAAAAAACAAAACGTACCAATACAAAGTACTCTTATTCATATTAGAAGATATTGTAAAATAACAATTAATTTAATTTTTTTTTTTTTTTTTCACTTACACATTAGGCCCGTCGCGCCGCGCCACTACTATATGGGGCGAAGGTGCGAAGTCGACGGCGACGACAAAGTACCGAGTCTAAGGAGACTGATGGCGGCGCCACACAGTGGCGTTATGTCTCTATAAAAGTGGTGGTCTTTTATTATGTTATTTATTAATGGTATTATTTTAATATCATATCAATATTGTACCCCGCACAGGGGGGAGGTACGGGTAGGTAGTGACGAAAAATAACGATACGGGACTCTTACGAGGTCTCGCAATCGGAATGAGTACACTTTAAATATTTTAACGAGGTAAAATTTAAGGGCATTGAGGGTCTGGTGCCAGTGGTGGTTGATTAGATCCACACACTATACTTTTTATAATTATGTGGCGTTATGTCTCTATAAAAGTGGTGGTTTATTATGTTATTTATTAATGGTATTTTTTTAATATCATATCAATATTGTACCCCGCACGGGGGGAGGTAGGGGGGGGTAGGTAGTGACGAAAAATAACGATACGGGACTCTTACGAGGTCTCGTAATCGGAATGAGTTTCTGCGACTACCATTGTCTGTCGCGGGTAACGGGGAATCAGGGTTCGATTCCGGTGAGGGAGCCTGAGAAACTGCTACCACATCCAAGGAAGGCAGCAGGCGCGCAAATTACCCACTCCCTGCACGGGGGGGGAGGTACGGGTAGGTAGTGACGAAAAATAACGATACGGGACTCTTACGAGGTCCCGTCATCGAATAATCAATACACGAACTGCCCACACACTTGTAAATATAGACGCGCAAGATCGTTACACGAACCGCTTACCATTATAGTAAACTACTATGCAAACACACATAACATATACGCAATAAGAGAACTTTAAATTGGAGATTTTACCCTACCACACCCGTCTGTCTCATTCTGAAAACTATTCAAAATAATTGCTATTTTTCATTCTCATTCAAATATAAATAATAGTAAATAATATATAATTTTTGACTGAACTGAACCCAAGTGCCCGGCCTGTGGCCGGGCACCCCTCGTATTCATGTTCTAACCTAACCTAACCTAAATCTAGTTTTGACACCTTTAGACTTTAGATTCAAGATTTAATGTGAATATATGCATTAATAAAAACTCATTACTATTTTAATACTAGTTATGCTGCTGTTGATGCACTGATGAAAGCCAGATAGCTAGATCAGTGTTTAGTTAGTCGTAGTTGCCGGTGGGCTGAGGTCTAAAGGAATCCAAACTAGTTTTAAAAGGTTTGGATAGGTTAGGTTAGGTTAGAACATGAATAAGACGGGTGCCCGGCCGCAGGCCGGTCACTTAGGTTCAGTTCCGTTTAAAAAAAAAAAAACAAAAAACAAAACGTACCAATACAAAGTACTCTTATTCATATTAGAAGATATTGTAAAATAACAATTAATTTAATTTTTTTTTTTTTTTTTCACTTACACATTAGGCCCGTCGCGCCGCGCCACTACTATATGGGGCGAAGGTGCGAAGTCGACGGCGACGACAAAGTACCGAGTCTAAGGAGACTGATGGCGGCGCCACACAGTGGCGTTATGTCTCTATAAAAGTGGTGGTCTTTTATTATGTTATTTATTAATGGTATTATTTTAATATCATATCAATATTGTACCCCGCACAGGGGGGAGGTACGGGTAGGTAGTGACGAAAAATAACGATACGGGACTCTTACGAGGTCTCGCAATCGGAATGAGTACACTTTAAATATTTTAACGAGGTAAAATTAAAGGGCATTGAGGGTCTGGTGCCAGTGGTGGTTGATTAGATCCACACACTATACTTTTTATAATTATGTGGCGTTATGTCTCTATAAAAGTGGTGGTTTATTATGTTATTTATTAATGGTATTTTTTTAATATCATATCAATATTGTACCCCGCACGGGGGGAGGTAGGGGGGGGTAGGTAGTGACGAAAAATAACGATACGGGACTCTTACGAGGTCTCGTAATCGGAATGAGTTTCTGCGACTACCATTGTCTGTCGCGGGTAACGGGGAATCAGGGTTCGATTCCGGTGAGGGAGCCTGAGAAACTGCTACCACATCCAAGGAAGGCAGCAGGCGCGCAAATTACCCACTCCCTGCACGGGGGGGGAGGTACGGGTAGGTAGTGACGAAAAATAACGATACGGGACTCTTACGAGGTCCCGTCATCGAATAATCAATACACGAACTGCCCACACACTTGTAAATATAGACGCGCAAGATCGTTACACGAACCGCTTACCATTATAGTAAACTACTATGCAAACACACATAACATATACGCAATAAGAGAACTTTAAATTGGAGATTTTACCCTACCACACCCGTCTGTCTCATTCTGAAAACTATTCAAAATAATTGCTATTTTTCATTCTCATTCAAATATAAATAATAGTAAATAATATATAATTTTTGACTGAACTGAACCCAAGTGCCCGGCCTGTGGCCGGGCACCCCTCGTATTCATGTTCTAACCTAACCTAACCTAAATCTAGTTTTGACACCTTTAGACTTTAGATTCAAGATTTAATGTGAATATATGCATTAATAAAAACTCATTACTATTTTAATACTAGTTATGCTGCTGTTGATGCACTGATGAAAGCCAGATAGCTAGATCAGTGTTTAGTTAGTCGTAGTTGCCGGTGGGCTGAGGTCTAAAGGAATCCAAACTAGTTTTAAAAGGTTTGGATAGGTTAGGTTAGGTTAGAACATGAATAAGACGGGTGCCCGGCCGCGGGCCGGTCACTTAGGTTCAGTTCCGTTTAAAAAAAAAAAAACAAAAAACAAAACGTACCAATACAAAGTACTCTTATTCATATTAGAAGATATTGTAAAATAACAATTAATTTAATTTTTTTTTTTTTTTTCACTTACACATTAGGCCCGTCGCGCCGCGCCACTACTATATGGGGCGAAGGTGCGAAGTCGACGGCGACGACAAAGTACCGAGTCTAAGGAGACTGATGGCGGCGCCACACAGTGGCGTTATGTCTCTATAAAAGTGGTGGTCTTTTATTATGTTATTTATTAATGGTATTATTTTAATATCATATCAATATTGTACCCCGCACAGGGGGGAGGTACGGGTAGGTAGTGACGAAAAATAACGATACGGGACTCTTACGAGGTCTCGCAATCGGAATGAGTACACTTTAAATATTTTAACGAGGTAAAATTTAAGGGCATTGAGGGTCTGGTGCCAGTGGTGGTTGATTAGATCCACACACTATACTTTTTATAATTATGTGGCGTTATGTCTCTATAAAAGTGGTGGTCTTTTATTATGTTATTTATTAATGGTATTTTTTTAATATCATATCAATATTGTACCCCGCACGGGGGGAGGTAGGGGGGGGTAGGTAGTGACGAAAAATAACGATACGGGACTCTTACGAGGTCTCGTAATCGGAATGAGTTTCTGCGACTACCATTGTCTGTCGCGGGTAACGGGGAATCAGGGTTCGATTCCGGTGAGGGAGCCTGAGAAACTGCTACCACATCCAAGGAAGGCAGCAGGCGCGCAAATTACCCACTCCCTGCACGGGGGGGGAGGTACGGGTAGGTAGTGACGAAAAATAACGATACGGGACTCTTACGAGGTCCCGTCATCGAATAATCAATACACGAACTGCCCACACACTTGTAAATATAGACGCGCAAGATCGTTACACGAACCGCTTACCATTATAGTAAACTACTATGCAAACACACATAACATATACGCAATAAGAGAACTTTAAATTGGAGATTTTACCCTACCACACCCGTCTGTCTCATTCTGAAAACTATTCAAAATAATTGCTATTTTTCATTCTCATTCAAATATAAATAATAGTAAATAATATATAATTTTTGACTGAACTGAACCCAAGTGCCCGGCCTGTGGCCGGGCACCCCTCGTATTCATGTTCTAACCTAACCTAACCTAAATCTAGTTTTGACACCTTTAGACTTTAGATTCAAGATTTAATGTGAATATATGCATTAATAAAAACTCATTACTATTTTAATACTAGTTATGCTGCTGTTGATGCACTGATGAAAGCCAGATAGCTAGATCAGTGTTTAGTTAGTCGTAGTTGCCGGTGGGCTGAGGTCTAAAGGAATCCAAACTAGTTTTAAAAGGTTTGGATAGGTTAGGTTAGGTTAGAACATGAATAAGACGGGTGCCCGGCCGCAGGCCGGTCACTTAGGTTCAGTTCCGTTTAAAAAAAAAAAAACAAAAAACAAAACGTACCAATACAAAGTACTCTTATTCATATTAGAAGATATTGTAAAATAACAATTAATTTAATTTTTTTTTTTTTTTTTCACTTACACATTAGGCCCGTCGCGCCGCGCCACTACTATATGGGGCGAAGGTGCGAAGTCGACGGCGACGACAAAGTACCGAGTCTAAGGAGACTGATGGCGGCACCACACAGTGGCGTTATGTCTCTATGAAAGTGGTGGTCTTTTATTATGTTATTTATTAATGGTATTATTTTAATATCATATCAATATTGTACCCCGCACAGGGGGGAGGTACGGGTAGGTAGTGACGAAAAATAACGATACGGGACTCTTACGAGGTCTCGCAATCGGAATGAGTACACTTTAAATATTTTAACGAGGTAAAATTTAAGGGCATTGAGGGTCTGGTGCCAGTGGTGGTTGATTAGATCCACACACTATACTTTTTATAATTATGTGGCGTTATGTCTCTATAAAAGTGGTGGTCTTTTATTATGTTATTTATTAATGGTATTTTTTTAATATCATATCAATATTGTACCCCGCACGGGGGGAGGTAGGGGGGGGTAGGTAGTGACGAAAAATAACGATACGGGACTCTTACGAGGTCTCGTAATCGGAATGAGTTTCTGCGACTACCATTGTCTGTCGCGGGTAACGGGGAATCAGGGTTCGATTCCGGTGAGGGAGCCTGAGAAACTGCTACCACATCCAAGGAAGGCAGCAGGCGCGCAAATTACCCACTCCCTGCACGGGGGGGGAGGTACGGGTAGGTAGTGACGAAAAATAACGATACGGGACTCTTACGAGGTCCCGTCATCGAATAATCAATACACGAACTGCCCACACACTTGTAAATATAGACGCGCAAGATCGTTACACGAACCGCTTACCATTATAGTAAACTACTATGCAAACACACATAACATATACGCAATAAGAGAACTTTAAATTGGAGATTTTACCCTACCACACCCGTCTGTCTCATTCTGAAAACTATTCAAAATAATTGCTATTTTTCATTCTCATTCAAATATAAATAATAGTAAATAATATATAATTTTTGACTGAACTGAACCCAAGTGCCCGGCCTGTGGCCGGGCACCCCTCGTATTCATGTTCTAACCTAACCTAACCTAAATCTAGTTTTGACACCTTTAGACTTTAGATTCAAGATTTAATGTGAATATATGCATTAATAAAAACTCATTACTATTTTAATACTAGTTATGCTGCTGTTGATGCACTTATGAAAGCCAGATAGCTAGATCAGTGTTTAGTTAGTCGTAGTTGCCGGTGGGCTGAGGTCTAAAGGAATCCAAACTAGTTTTAAAAGGTTTGGATAGGTTAGGTTAGGTTAGAACATGAATAAGACGGGTGCCCGGCCGCAGGCCGGTCACTTAGGTTCAGTTCCGTTTAAAAAAAAAAAAACAAAAAACAAAACGTACCAATACAAAGTACTCTTATTCATATTAGAAGATATTGTAAAATAACAATTAATTTAATTTTTTTTTTTTTTTTTCACTTACACATTAGGCCCGTCGCGCCGCGCCACTACTATATGGGGCGAAGGTGCGAAGTCGACGGCGACGACAAAGTACCGAGTCTAAGGAGACTGATGGCGGCGCCACACAGTGGCGTTATGTCTCTATAAAGTGGTGGTCTTTTATTATGTTATTTATTAATGGTATTATTTTAATATCATATCAATATTGTACCCCGCACAGGGGGGAGGTACGGGTAGGTAGTGACGAAAAATAACGATACGGGACTCTTACGAGGTCTCGCAATCGGAATGAGTACACTTTAAATATTTTAACGAGGTAAAATTTAAGGGCATTGAGGGTCTGGTGCCAGTGGTGGTTGATTAGATCCACACACTATACTTTTTATAATTATGTGGCGTTATGTCTCTATAAAAGTGGTGGTCTTTTATTATGTTATTTATTAATGGTATTTTTTTAATATCATATCAATATTGTACCCCGCACGGGGGGAGGTAGGGGGGGGTAGGTAGTGACGAAAAATAACGATACGGGACTCTTACGAGGTCTCGTAATCGGAATGAGTTTCTGCGACTACCATTGTCTGTCGCGGGTAACGGGGAATCAGGGTTCGATTCCGGTGAGGGAGCCTGAGAAACTGCTACCACATCCAAGGAAGGCAGCAGGCGCGCAAATTACCCACTCCCTGCACGGGGGGGGAGGTACGGGTAGGTAGTGACGAAAAATAACGATACGGGACTCTTACGAGGTCCCGTCATCGAATAATCAATACACGAACTGCCCACACACTTGTAAATATAGACGCGCAAGATCGTTACACGAACCGCTTACCATTATAGTAAACTACTATGCAAACACACATAACATATACGCAATAAGAGAACTTTAAATTGGAGATTTTACCCTACCACACCCGTCTGTCTCATTCTGAAAACTATTCAAAATAATTGCTATTTTTCATTCTCATTCAAATATAAATAATAGTAAATAATATATAATTTTTGACTGAACTGAACCCAAGTGCCCGGCCTGTGGCCGGGCACCCCTCGTATTCATGTTCTAACCTAACCTAACCTAAATCTAGTTTTGACACCTTTAGACTTTAGATTCAAGATTTAATGTGAATATATGCATTAATAAAAACTCATTACTATTTTAATACTAGTTATGCTGCTGTTGATGCACTGATGAAAGCCAGATAGCTAGATCAGTGTTTAGTTAGTCGTAGTTGCCGGTGGGCTGAGGTCTAAAGGAATCCAAACTAGTTTTAAAAGGTTTGGATAGGTTAGGTTAGGTTAGAACATGAATAAGACGGGTGCCCGGCCGCAGGCCGGTCACTTAGGTTCAGTTCCGTTTAAAAAAAAAAAAACAAAAAACAAAACGTACCAATACAAAGTACTCTTATTCATATTAGAAGATATTGTAAAATAACAATTAATTTAATTTTTTTTTTTTTTTTTCACTTACACATTAGGCCCGTCGCGCCGCGCCACTACTATATGGGGCGAAGGTGCGAAGTCGACGGCGACGACAAAGTACCGAGTCTAAGGAGACTGATGGCGGCACCACACAGTGGCGTTATGTCTCTATAAAAGTGGTGGTCTTTTATTATGTTATTTATTAATGGTATTATTTTAATATCATATCAATATTGTACCCCGCACAGGGGGGAGGTACGGGTAGGTAGTGACGAAAAATAACGATACGGGACTCTTACGAGGTCTCGCAATCGGAATGAGTACACTTTAAATATTTTAACGAGGTAAAATTTAAGGGCATTGAGGGTCTGGTGCCAGTGGTGGTTGATTAGATCCACACACTATACTTTTTATAATTATGTGGCGTTATGTCTCTATAAAAGTGGTGGTCTTTTATTATGTTATTTATTAATGGTATTTTTTTAATATCATATCAATATTGTACCCCGCACGGGGGGAGGTAGGGGGGGGTAGGTAGTGACGAAAAATAACGATACGGGACTCTTACGAGGTCTCGTAATCGGAATGAGTTTCTGCGACTACCATTGTCTGTCGCGGGTAACGGGGAATCAGGGTTCGATTCCGGTGAGGGAGCCTGAGAAACTGCTACCACATCCAAGGAAGGCAGCAGGCGCGCAAATTACCCACTCCCTGCACGGGGGGGGAGGTACGGGTAGGTAGTGACGAAAAATAACGATACGGGACTCTTACGAGGTCCCGTCATCGAATAATCAATACACGAACTGCCCACACACTTGTAAATATAGACGCGCAAGATCGTTACACGAACCGCTTACCATTATAGTAAACTACTATGCAAACACACATAACATATACGCAATAAGAGAACTTTAAATTGGAGATTTTACCCTACCACACCCGTCTGTCTCATTCTGAAAACTATTCAAAATAATTGCTATTTTTCATTCTCATTCAAATATAAATAATAGTAAATAATATATAATTTTTGACTGAACTGAACCCAAGTGCCCGGCCTGTGGCCGGGCACCCCTCGTATTCATGTTCTAACCTAACCTAACCTAAATCTAGTTTTGACACCTTTAGACTTTAGATTCAAGATTTAATGTGAATATATGCATTAATAAAAACTCATTACTATTTTAATACTAGTTATGCTGCTGTTGATGCACTGATGAAAGCCAGATAGCTAGATCAGTGTTTAGTTAGTCGTAGTTGCCGGTGGGCTGAGGTCTAAAGGAATCCAAACTAGTTTTAAAAGGTTTGGATAGGTTAGGTTAGAACATGAATAAGACGGGTGCCCGGCCGCAGGCCGGTCACTTAGGTTCAGTTCCGTTTAAAAAAAAAAAAACAAAAAACAAAACGTACCAATACAAAGTACTCTTATTCATATTAGAAGATATTGTAAAATAACAATTAATTTAATTTTTTTTTTTTTTTTTCACTTACACATTAGGCCCGTCGCGCCGCGCCACTACTATATGGGGCGAAGGTGCGAAGTCGACGGCGACGACAAAGTACCGAGTCTAAGGAGACTGATGGCGGCGCCACACAGTGGCGTTATGTCTCTATAAAGTGGTGGTCTTTTATTATGTTATTTATTAATGGTATTATTTTAATATCATATCAATATTGTACCCCGCACAGGGGGGAGGTACGGGTAGGTAGTGACGAAAAATAACGATACGGGACTCTTACGAGGTCTCGCAATCGGAATGAGTACACTTTAAATATTTTAACGAGGTAAAATTTAAGGGCATTGAGGGTCTGGTGCCAGTGGTGGTTGATTAGATCCACACACTATACTTTTTATAATTATGTGGCGTTATGTCTCTATAAAAGTGGTGGTCTTTTATTATGTTATTTATTAATGGTATTTTTTTAATATCATATCAATATTGTACCCCGCACGGGGGGAGGTAGGGGGGGGTAGGTAGTGACGAAAAATAACGATACGGGACTCTTACGAGGTCTCGTAATCGGAATGAGTTTCTGCGACTACCATTGTCTGTCGCGGGTAACGGGGAATCAGGGTTCGATTCCGGTGAGGGAGCCTGAGAAACTGCTACCACATCCAAGGAAGGCAGCAGGCGCGCAAATTACCCACTCCCTGCACGGGGGGGGAGGTACGGGTAGGTAGTGACGAAAAATAACGATACGGGACTCTTACGAGGTCCCGTCATCGAATAATCAATACACGAACTGCCCACACACTTGTAAATATAGACGCGCAAGATCGTTACACGAACCGCTTACCATTATAGTAAACTACTATGCAAACACACATAACATATACGCAATAAGAGAACTTTAAATTGGAGATTTTACCCTACCACACCCGTCTGTCTCATTCTGAAAACTATTCAAAATAATTGCTATTTTTCATTCTCATTCAAATATAAATAATAGTAAATAATATATAATTTTTGACTGAACTGAACCCAAGTGCCCGGCCTGTGGCCGGGCACCCCTCGTATTCATGTTCTAACCTAACCTAACCTAAATCTAGTTTTGACACCTTTAGACTTTAGATTCAAGATTTAATGTGAATATATGCATTAATAAAAACTCATTACTATTTTAATACTAGTTATGCTGCTGTTGATGCACTGATGAAAGCCAGATAGCTAGATCAGTGTTTAGTTAGTCGTAGTTGCCGGTGGGCTGAGGTCTAAAGGAATCCAAACTAGTTTTAAAAGGTTTGGATAGGTTAGGTTAGGTTAGAACATGAATAAGACGGGTGCCCGGCCGCAGGCCGGTCACTTAGGTTCAGTTCCTTTTAAAAAAAAAAAAACAAAAAACAAAACGTACCAATACAAAGTACTCTTATTCATATTAGAAGATATTGTAAAATAACAATTAATTTAATTTTTTTTTTTTTTTTTCACTTACACATTAGGCCCGTCGCGCCGCGCCACTACTATATGGGGCGAAGGTGCGAAGTCGACGGCGACGACAAAGTACCGAGTCTAAGGAGACTGATGGCGGCGCCACACAGTGGCGTTATGTCTCTATAAAGTGGTGGTCTTTTATTATGTTATTTATTAATGGTATTATTTTAATATCATATCAATATTGTACCCCGCACAGGGGGGAGGTACGGGTAGGTAGTGACGAAAAATAACGATACGGGACTCTTACGAGGTCTCGCAATCGGAATGAGTACACTTTAAATATTTTAACGAGGTAAAATTTAAGGGCATTGAGGGTCTGGTGCCAGTGGTGGTTGATTAGATCCACACACTATACTTTTTATAATTATGTGGCGTTATGTCTCTATAAAAGTGGTGGTCTTTTATTATGTTATTTATTAATGGTATTTTTTTAATATCATATCAATATTGTACCCCGCACGGGGGGAGGTAGGGGGGGGTAGGTAGTGACGAAAAATAACGATACGGGACTCTTACGAGGTCTCGTAATCGGAATGAGTTTCTGCGACTACCATTGTCTGTCGCGGGTAACGGGGAATCAGGGTTCGATTCCGGTGAGGGAGCCTGAGAAACTGCTACCACATCCAAGGAAGGCAGCAGGCGCGCAAATTACCCACTCCCTGCACGGGGGGGAGGTACGGGTAGGTAGTGACGAAAAATAACGATACGGGACTCTTACGAGGTCCCGTCATCGAATAATCAATACACGAACTGCCCACACACTTGTAAATATAGACGCGCAAGATCGTTACACGAACCGCTTACCATTATAGTAAACTACTATGCAAACACACATAACATATACGCAATAAGAGAACTTTAAATTGGAGATTTTACCCTACCACACCCGTCTGTCTCATTCTGAAAACTATTCAAAATAATTGCTATTTTTCATTCTCATTCAAATATAAATAATAGTAAATAATATATAATTTTTGACTGAACTGAACCCAAGTGCCCGGCCTGTGGCCGGGCACCCCTCGTATTTATGTTCTAACCTAACCTAACCTAAATCTAGTTTTGACACCTTTAGACTTTAGATTCAAGATTTAATGTGAATATATGCATTAATAAAAACTCATTACTATTTTAATACTAGTTATGCTGCTGTTGATGCACTGATGAAAGCCAGATAGCTAGATCAGTGTTTAGTTAGTCGTAGTTGCCGGTGGGCTGAGGTCTAAAGGAATCCAAACTAGTTTTAAAAGGTTTGGATAGGTTAGGTTAGGTTAGAACATGAATAAGACGGGTGCCCGGCCGCAGGCCGGTCACTTAGGTTCAGTTCCGTTTAAAAAAAAAAAAACAAAAAACAAAACGTACCAATACAAAGTACTCTTATTCATATTAGAAGATATTGTAAAATAACAATTAATTTAATTTTTTTTTTTTTTTTTCACTTACACATTAGGCCCGTCGCGCCGCGCCACTACTATATGGGGCGAAGGTGCGAAGTCGACGGCGACGACAAAGTACCGAGTCTAAGGAGACTGATGGCGGCACCACACAGTGGCGTTATGTCTCTATAAAAGTGGTGGTCTTTTATTATGTTATTTATTAATGGTATTATTTTAATATCATATCAATATTGTACCCCGCACAGGGGGGAGGTACGGGTAGGTAGTGACGAAAAATAACGATACGGGACTCTTACGAGGTCTCGCAATCGGAATGAGTACACTTTAAATATTTTAACGAGGTAAAATTTAAGGGCATTGAGGGTCTGGTGCCAGTGGTGGTTGATTAGATCCACACACTATACTTTTTATAATTATGTGGCGTTATGTCTCTATAAAAGTGGTGGTCTTTTATTATGTTATTTATTAATGGTATTTTTTTAATATCATATCAATATTGTACCCCGCACGGGGGGAGGTAGGGGGGGGTAGGTAGTGACGAAAAATAACGATACGGGACTCTTACGAGGTCTCGTAATCGGAATGAGTTTCTGCGACTACCATTGTCTGTCGCGGGTAACGGGGAATCAGGGTTCGATTCCGGTGAGGGAGCCTGAGAAACTGCTACCACATCCAAGGAAGGCAGCAGGCGCGCAAATTACCCACTCCCTGCACGGGGGGGGAGGTACGGGTAGGTAGTGACGAAAAATAACGATACGGGACTCTTACGAGGTCCCGTCATCGAATAATCAATACACGAACTGCCCACACACTTGTAAATATAGACGCGCAAGATCGTTACACGAACCGCTTACCATTATAGTAAACTACTATGCAAACACACATAACATATACGCAATAAGAGAACTTTAAATTGGAGATTTTACCCTACCACACCCGTCTGTCTCATTCTGAAAACTATTCAAAATAATTGCTATTTTTCATTCTCATTCAAATATAAATAATAGTAAATAATATATAATTTTTGACTGAACTGAACCCAAGTGCCCGGCCTGTGGCCGGGCACCCCTCGTATTCATGTTCTAACCTAACCTAACCTAAATCTAGTTTTGACACCTTTAGACTTTAGATTCAAGATTTAATGTGAATATATGCATTAATAAAAACTCATTACTATTTTAATACTAGTTATGCTGCTGTTGATGCACTGATGAAAGCCAGATAGCTAGATCAGTGTTTAGTTAGTCGTAGTTGCCGGTGGGCTGAGGTCTAAAGGAATCCAAACTAGTTTTAAAAGGTTTGGATAGGTTAGGTTAGGTTAGAACATGAATAAGACGGGTGCCCGGCCGCAGGCCGGTCACTTAGGTTCAGTTCCGTTTAAAAAAAAAAAAACAAAAAACAAAACGTACCAATACAAAGTACTCTTATTCATATTAGAAGATATTGTAAAATAACAATTAATTTAATTTTTTTTTTTTTTTTTCACTTACACACTAGGCCCGTCGCGCCGCGCCACTACTATATGGGGCGAAGGTGCGAAGTCGACGGCGACGACAAAGTACCGAGTCTAAGGAGACTGATGGCGGCGCCACACAGTGGCGTTATGTCTCTATAAAAGTGGTGGTCTTTTATTATGTTATTTATTAATGGTATTATTTTAATATCATATCAATATTGTACCCCGCACAGGGGGGAGGTACGGGTAGGTAGTGACGAAAAATAACGATACGGGACTCTTACGAGGTCTCGCAATCGGAATGAGTACACTTTAAATATTTTAACGAGGTAAAATTTAAGGGCATTGAGGGTCTGGTGCCAGTGGTGGTTGATTAGATCCACACACTATACTTTTTATAATTATGTGGCGTTATGTCTCTATAAAAGTGGTGGTCTTTTATTATGTTATTTATTAATGGTATTTTTTTAATATCATATCAATATTGTACCCCGCACGGGGGGAGGTAGGGGGGTAGGTAGTGACGAAAAATAACGATACGGGACTCTTACGAGGTCTCGTAATCGGAATGAGTTTCTGCGACTACCATTGTCTGTCGCGGGTAACGGGGAATCAGGGTTCGATTCCGGTGAGGGAGCCTGAGAAACTGCTACCACATCCAAGGAAGGCAGCAGGCGCGTAAATTACCCACTCCCTGCACGGGGGGGGAGGTACGGGTAGGTAGTGACGAAAAATAACGATACGGGACTCTTACGAGGGCCCGTCATCGAATAATCAATACACGAACTGCCCACACACTTGTAAATATAGACGCGCAAGATCGTTACACGAACCGCTTACCATTATAGTAAACTACTATGCAAACACACATAACATATACGCAATAAGAGAACTTTAAATTGGAGATTTTACCCTACCACACCCGTCTGTCTCATTCTGAAAACTATTCAAAATAATTGCTATTTTTCATTCTCATTCAAATATAAATAATAGTAAATAATATATAATTTTTGACTGAACTGAACCCAAGTGCCCGGCCTGTGGCCGGGCACCCCTCGTATTCATGTTCTAACCTAACCTAACCTAAATCTAGTTTTGACACCTTTAGACTTTAGATTCAAGATTTAATGTGAATATATGCATTAATAAAAACTCATTACTATTTTAATACTAGTTATGCTGCTGTTGATGCACTGATGAAAGCCAGATAGCTAGATCAGTGTTTAGTTAGTCGTAGTTGCCGGTGGGCTGAGGTCTAAAGGAATCCAAACTAGTTTTAAAAGGTTTGGATAGGTTAGGTTAGGTTAGAACATGAATAAGACGGGTGCCCGGCCGCAGGCCGGTCACTTAGGTTCAGTTCCGTTTAAAAAAAAAAAAACAAAAAACAAAACGTACCAATACAAAGTACTCTTATTCATATTAGAAGATATTGTAAAATAACAATTAATTTAATTTTTTTTTTTTTTTTTCACTTACACATTAGGCCCGTCGCGCCGCGCCACTACTATATGGGGCGAAGGTGCGAAGTCGACGGCGACGACAAAGTACCGAGTCTAAGGAGACTGATGGCGGCGCCACACAGTGGCGTTATGTCTCTATAAAAGTGGTGGTCTTTTATTATGTTATTTATTAATGGTATTATTTTAATATCATATCAATATTGTACCCCGCACAGGGGGGAGGTACGGGTAGGTAGTGACGAAAAATAACGATACGGGACTCTTACGAGGTCTCGCAATCGGAATGAGTACACTTTAAATATTTTAACGAGGTAAAATTTAAGGGCATTGAGGGTCTGGTGCCAGTGGTGGTTGATTAGATCCACACACTATACTTTTTATAATTATGTGGCGTTATGTCTCTATAAAAGTGGTGGTCTTTTATTATGTTATTTATTAATGGTATTTTTTTAATATCATATCAATATTGTACCCCGCACGGGGGGAGGTAGGGGGGGTAGGTAGTGACGAAAAATAACGATACGGGACTCTTACGAGGTCTCGTAATCGGAATGAGTTTCTGCGACTACCATTGTCTGTCGCGGGTAACGGGGAATCAGGGTTCGATTCCGGTGAGGGAGCCTGAGAAACTGCTACCACATCCAAGGAAGGCAGCAGGCGCGTAAATTACCCACTCCCTGCACGGGGGGGGAGGTACGGGTAGGTAGTGACGAAAAATAACGATACGGGACTCTTACGAGGGCCGGTCATCGAATAATCAATACACGAACTGCCCACACACTTGTAAATATAGACGCGCAAGATCGTTACACGAACCGCTTACCATTATAGTAAACTACTATGCAAACACACATAACATATACGCAATAAGAGAACTTTAAATTGGAGATTTTACCCTACCACACCCGTCTGTCTCATTCTGAAAACTATTCAAAATAATTGCTATTTTTCATTCTCATTCAAATATAAATAATAGTAAATAATATATAATTTTTGACTGAACTGAACCCAAGTGCCCGGCCTGTGGCCGGGCACCCCTCGTATTCATGTTCTAACCTAACCTAACCTAAATCTAGTTTTGACACCTTTAGACTTTAGATTCAAGATTTAATGTGAATATATGCATTAATAAAAACTCATTACTATTTTAATACTAGTTATGCTGCTGTTGATGCACTGATGAAAGCCAGATAGCTAGATCAGTGTTTAGTTAGTCGTAGTTGCCGGTGGGCTGAGGTCTAAAGGAATCCAAACTAGTTTTAAAAGGTTTGGATAGGTTAGGTTAGGTTAGAACATGAATAAGACGGGTGCCCGGCCGCAGGCCGGTCACTTAGGTTCAGTTCCGTTTAAAAAAAAAAAAACAAAAAACAAAACGTACCAATACAAAGTACTCTTATTCATATTAGAAGATATTGTAAAATAACAATTAATTTAATTTTTTTTTTTTTTTTTCACTTACACATTAGGCCCGTTTCGCCGCGCCACTACTATATGGGGCGAAGGTGCGAAGTCGACGGCGACGACAAAGTACCGAGTCTAAGGAGACTGATGGCGGCGCCACACAGTGGCGTTATGTCTCTATAAAAGTGGTGGTCTTTTATTATGTTATTTATTAATGGTATTATTTTAATATCATATCAATATTGTACCCCGCACAGGGGGGAGGTACGGGTAGGTAGTGACGAAAAATAACGATACGGGACTCTTACGAGGTCTCGTAATCGGAATGAGTTTCTGCGACTACCATTGTCTGTCGCGGGTAACGGGGAATCAGGGTTCGATTCCGGTGAGGGAGCCTGAGAAACTGCTACCACATCCAAGGAAGGCAGCAGGCGCGCAAATTACCCACTCCCTGCACGGGGGGGAGGTACGGGTAGGTAGTGACGAAAAATAACGATACGGGACTCTTACGAGGTCCCGTCATCGAATAATCAATACACGAACTGCCCACACACTTGTAAATATAGACGCGCAAGATCGTTACACGAACCGCTTACCATTATAGTAAACTACTATGCAAACACACATAACATATACGCAATAAGAGAACTTTAAATTGGAGATTTTACCCTACCACACCCGTCTGTCTCATTCTGAAAACTATTCAAAATAATTGCTATTTTTCATTCTCATTCAAATATAAATAATAGTAAATAATATATAATTTTTGACTGAACTGAACCCAAGTGCCCGGCCTGTGGCCGGGCACCCCTCGTATTCATGTTCTAACCTAACCTAACCTAAATCTAGTTTTGACACCTTTAGACTTTAGATTCAAGATTTAATGTGAATATATGCATTAATAAAAACTCATTACTATTTTAATACTAGTTATGCTGCTGTTGATGCACTGATGAAAGCCAGATAGCTAGATCAGTGTTTAGTTAGTCGTAGTTGCCGGTGGGCTGAGGTCTAAAGGAATCCAAACTAGTTTTAAAAGGTTTGGATAGGTTAGGTTAGGTTAGAACATGAATAAGACGGGTGCCCGGCCGCAGGCCGGTCACTTAGGTTCAGTTCCGTTTAAAAAAAAAAAAACAATAATTTAATTTTTTTTTTTTTTTTCACTTACACATTAGGCCCGTCGCGCCGCGCCACTACTATATGGGGCGAAGGTGCGAAGTCGACGGCGACGACAAAGTACCGAGTCTAAGGAGACTGATGGCGGCGCCACACAGTGGCGTTATGTCTCTATAAAAGTGGTGGTCTTTTATTATGTTATTTATTAATGGTATTATTTTAATATCATATCAATATTGTACCCCGCACAGGGGGGAGGTACGGGTAGGTAGTGACGAAAAATAACGATACGGGACTCTTACGAGGTCTCGCAATCGGAATGAGTACACTTTAAATATTTTAACGAGGTAAAATTTAAGGGCATTGAGGGTCTGGTGCCAGTGGTGGTTGATTAGATCCACACACTATACTTTTTATAATTATGTGGCGTTATGTCTCTATAAAAGTGGTGGTCTTTTATTATGTTATTTATTAATGGTATTTTTTTAATATCATATCAATATTGTACCCCGCACGGGGGGAGGTAGGGGGGGGTAGGTAGTGACGAAAAATAACGATACGGGACTCTTACGAGGTCTCGTAATCGGAATGAGTTTCTGCGACTACCATTGTCTGTCGCGGGTAACGGGGAATCAGGGTTCGATTCCGGTGAGGGAGCCTGAGAAACTGCTACCACATCCAAGGAAGGCAGCAGGCGCGTAAATTACCCACTCCCTGCACGGGGGGGGAGGTACGGGTAGGTAGTGACGAAAAATAACGATACGGGACTCTTACGAGGGCCCGTCATCGAATAATCAATACACGAACTGCCCACACACTTGTAAATATAGACGCGCAAGATCGTTACACGAACCGCTTACCATTATAGTAAACTACTATGCAAACACACATAACATATACGCAATAAGAGAACTTTAAATTGGAGATTTTACCCTACCACACCCGTCTGTCTCATTCTGAAAACTATTCAAAATAATTGCTATTTTTCATTCTCATTCAAATATAAATAATAGTAAATAATATATAATTTTTGACTGAACTGAACCCAAGTGCCCGGCCTGTGGCCGGGCACCCCTCGTATTCATGTTCTAACCTAACCTAACCTAAATCTAGTTTTGACACCTTTAGACTTTAGATTCAAGATTTAATGTGAATATATGCATTAATAAAAACTCATTACTATTTTAATACTAGTTATGCTGCTGTTGATGCACTGATGAAAGCCAGATAGCTAGATCAGTGTTTAGTTAGTCGTAGTTGCCGGTGGGCTGAGGTCTAAAGGAATCCAAACTAGTTTTAAAAGGTTTGGATAGGTTAGGTTAGGTTAGAACATGAATAAGACGGGTGCCCGGCCGCAGGCCGGTCACTTAGGTTCAGTTCCGTTTAAAAAAAAAAAAACAATAATTTAATTTTTTTTTTTTTTTTCACTTACACATTAGGCCCGTCGCGCCGCGCCACTACTATATGGGGCGAAGGTGCGAAGTCGACGGCGACGACAAAGTACCGAGTCTAAGGAGACTGATGGCGGCGCCACACAGTGGCGTTATGTCTCTATAAAAGTGGTGGTCTTTTATTATGTTATTTATTAATGGTATTATTTTAATATCATATCAATATTGTACCCCGCACAGGGGGGAGGTACGGGTAGGTAGTGACGAAAAATAACGATACGGGACTCTTACGAGGTCTCGCAATCGGAATGAGTACACTTTAAATATTTTAACGAGGTAAAATTTAAGGGCATTGAGGGTCTGGTGCCAGTGGTGGTTGATTAGATCCACACACTATACTTTTTATAATTATGTGGCGTTATGTCTCTATAAAAGTGGTGGTCTTTTATTATGTTATTTATTAATGGTATTTTTTTAATATCATATCAATATTGTACCCCGCACGGGGGGAGGTAGGGGGGGGTAGGTAGTGACGAAAAATAACGATACGGGACTCTTACGAGGTCTCGTAATCGGAATGAGTTTCTGCGACTACCATTGTCTGTCGCGGGTAACGGGGAATCAGGGTTCGATTCCGGTGAGGGAGCCTGAGAAACTGCTACCACATCCAAGGAAGGCAGCAGGCGCGCAAATTACCCACTCCCTGCACGGGGGGGGAGGTACGGGTAGGTAGTGACGAAAAATAACGATACGGGACTCTTACGAGGGCCCGTCATCGAATAATCAATACACGAACTGCCCACACACTTGTAAATATAGACGCGCAAGATCGTTACACGAACCGCTTACCATTATAGTAAACTACTATGCAAACACACATAACATATACGCAATAAGAGAACTTTAAATTGGAGATTTTACCCTACCACACCCGTCTGTCTCATTCTGAAAACTATTCAAAATAATTGCTATTTTTCATTCTCATTCAAATATAAATAATAGTAAATAATATATAATTTTTGACTGAACTGAACCCAAGTGCCCGGCCTGTGGCCGGGCACCCCTCGTATTCATGTTCTAACCTAACCTAACCTAAATCTAGTTTTGACACCTTTAGACTTTAGATTCAAGATTTAATGTGAATATATGCATTAATAAAAACTCATTACTATTTTAATACTAGTTATGCTGCTGTTGATGCACTGATGAAAGCCAGATAGCTAGATCAGTGTTTAGTTAGTCGTAGTTGCCGGTGGGCTGAGGTCTAAAGGAATCCAAACTAGTTTTAAAAGGTTTGGATAGGTTAGGTTAGGTTAGAACATGAATAAGACGGGTGCCCGGCCGCAGGCCGGTCACTTAGGTTCAGTTCCGTTTAAAAAAAAAAAAACAAAAAACAAAACGTACCAATACAAAGTACTCTTATTCATATTAGAAGATATTGTAAAATAACAATTAATTTAATTTTTTTTTTTTTTTTTCACTTACACATTAGGCCCGTCGCGCCGCGCCACTACTATATGGGGCGAAGGTGCGAAGTCGACGGCGACGACAAAGTACCGAGTCTAAGGAGACTGATGGCGGCGCCACACAGTGGCGTTATGTCTCTATAAAAGTGGTGGTCTTTTATTATGTTATTTATTAATGGTATTATTTTAATATCATATCAATATTGTACCCCGCACAGGGGGGAGGTACGGGTAGGTAGTGACGAAAAATAACGATACGGGACTCTTACGAGGTCTCGCAATCGGAATGAGTACACTTTAAATATTTTAACGAGGTAAAATTTAAGGGCATTGAGGGTCTGGTGCCAGTGGTGGTTGATTAGATCCACACACTATACTTTTTATAATTATGTGGCGTTATGTCTCTATAAAAGTGGTGGTCTTTTATTATGTTATTTATTAATGGTATTTTTTTAATATCATATCAATATTGTACCCCGCACGGGGGGAGGTAGGGGGGGGTAGGTAGTGACGAAAAATAACGATACGGGACTCTTACGAGGTCTCGTAATCGGAATGAGTTTCTGCGACTACCATTGTCTGTCGCGGGTAACGGGGAATCAGGGTTCGATTCCGGTGAGGGAGCCTGAGAAACTGCTACCACATCCAAGGAAGGCAGCAGGCGCGCAAATTACCCACTCCCTGCACGGGGGGGGAGGTACGGGTAGGTAGTGACGAAAAATAACGATACGGGACTCTTACGAGGGCCCGTCATCGAATAATCAATACACGAACTGCCCACACACTTGTAAATATAGACGCGCAAGATCGTTACACGAACCGCTTACCATTATAGTAAACTACTATGCAAACACACATAACATATACGCAATAAGAGAACTTTAAATTGGAGATTTTACCCTACCACACCCGTCTGTCTCATTCTGAAAACTATTCAAAATAATTGCTATTTTTCATTCTCATTCAAATATAAATAATAGTAAATAATATATAATTTTTGACTGAACTGAACCCAAGTGCCCGGCCTGTGGCCGGGCACCCCTCGTATTCATGTTCTAACCTAACCTAACCTAAATCTAGTTTTGACACCTTTAGACTTTAGATTCAAGATTTAATGTGAATATATGCATTAATAAAAACTCATTACTATTTTAATACTAGTTATGCTGCTGTTGATGCACTGATGAAAGCCAGATAGCTAGATCAGTGTTTAGTTAGTCGTAGTTGCCGGTGGGCTGAGGTCTAAAGGAATCCAAACTAGTTTTAAAAGGTTTGGATAGGTTAGGTTAGGTTAGAACATGAATAAGACGGGTGCCCGGCCGCAGGCCGGTCACTTAGGTTCAGTTCCGTTTAAAAAAAAAAAAACAAAAAACAAAACGTACCAATACAAAGTACTCTTATTCATATTAGAAGATATTGTAAAATAACAATTAATTTAATTTTTTTTTTTTTTTTTCACTTACACATTAGGCCCGTCGCGCCGCGCCACTACTATATGGGGCGAAGGTGCGAAGTCGACGGCGACGACAAAGTACCGAGTCTAAGGAGACTGATGGCGGCGCCACACAGTGGCGTTATGTCTCTATAAAAGTGGTGGTCTTTTATTATGTTATTTATTAATGGTATTATTTTAATATCATATCAATATTGTACCCCGCACAGGGGGGAGGTACGGGTAGGTAGTGACGAAAAATAACGATACGGGACTCTTACGAGGTCTCGCAATCGGAATGAGTACACTTTAAATATTTTAACGAGGTAAAATTTAAGGGCATTGAGGGTCTGGTGCCAGTGGTGGTTGATTAGATCCACACACTATACTTTTTATAATTATGTGGCGTTATGTCTCTATAAAAGTGGTGGTCTTTTATTATGTTATTTATTAATGGTATTTTTTTAATATCATATCAATATTGTACCCCTCGTATTCATGTTCTAACCTAACCTAACCTAAATCTAGTTTTGACACCTTTAGACTTTAGATTCAAGATTTAATGTGAATATATGCATTAATAAAAACTCATTACTATTTTAATACTAGTTATGCTGCTGTTGATGCACTGATGAAAGCCAGATAGCTAGATCAGTGTTTAGTTAGTCGTAGTTGCCGGTGGGCTGAGGTCTAAAGGAATCCAAACTAGTTTTAAAAGGTTTGGATAGGTTAGGTTAGGTTAGAACATGAATAAGACGGGTGCCCGGCCGCAGGCCGGTCACTTAGGTTCAGTTCCGTTTAAAAAAAAAAAAACAAAAAACAAAACGTACCAATACAAAGTACTCTTATTCATATTAGAAGATATTGTAAAATAACAATTAATTTAATTTTTTTTTTTTTTTTTCACTTACACATTAGGCCCGTCGCGCCGCGCCACTACTATATGGGGCGAAGGTGCGAAGTCGACGGCGACAACAAAGTACCGAGTCTAAGGAGACTGATGGCGGCGCCACACAGTGGCGTTATGTCTCTATAAAAGTGGTGGTCTTTTATTATGTTATTTATTAATGGTATTATTTTAATATCATATCAATATTGTACCCCGCACAGGGGGGAGGTACGGGTAGGTAGTGACGAAAAATAACGATACGGGACTCTTACGAGGTCTCGCAATCGGAATGAGTACACTTTAAATATTTTAACGAGGTAAAATTTAAGGGCATTGAGGGTCTGGTGCCAGTGGTGGTTGATTAGATCCACACACTATACTTTTTATAATTATGTGGCGTTATGTATCTATAAAAGTGGTGGTCTTTTATTATGTTATTTATTAATGGTATTTTTTTAATATCATATCAATATTGTACCCCGCACGGGGGGAGGTAGGGGGGGGTAGGTAGTGACGAAAAATAACGATACGGGACTCTTACGAGGTCTCGTAATCGGAATGAGTTTCTGCGACTACCATTGTCTGTCGCGGGTAACGGGGAATCAGGGTTCGATTCCGGTGAGGGAGCCTGAGAAACTGCTACCACATCCAAGGAAGGCAGCAGGCGCGTAAATTACCCACTCCCTGCACGGGGGGGGAGGTACGGGTAGGTAGTGACGAAAAATAACGATACGGGACTCTTACGAGGGCCCGTCATCGAATAATCAATACACGAACTGCCCACACACTTGTAAATATAGACGCGCAAGATCGTTACACGAACCGCTTACCATTATAGTAAACTACTATGCAAACACACATAACATATACGCAATAAGAGAACTTTAAATTGGAGATTTTACCCTACCACACCCGTCTGTCTCATTCTGAAAACTATTCAAAATAATTGCTATTTTTCATTCTCATTCAAATATAAATAATAGTAAATAATATATAATATATAATGTGGTCTTTTATTATGTTATTTATTAATGGTATTTTTTTAATATCATATCAATATTGTACCCCGCACGGGGGGAGGTAGGGGGGGGTAGGTAGTGACGAAAAATAACGATACGGGACTCTTACGAGGTCTCGTAATCGGAATGAGTTTCTGCGACTACCATTGTCTGTCGCGGGTAACGGGGAATCAGGGTTCGATTCCGGTGAGGGAGCCTGAGAAACTGCTACCACATCCAAGGAAGGCAGCAGGCGCGCAAATTACCCACTCCCTGCACGGGGGGGGAGGTACGGGTAGGTAGTGACGAAAAATAACGATACGGGACTCTTACGAGGGCCCGTCATCGAATAATCAATACACGAACTGCCCACACACTTGTAAATATAGACGCGCAAGATCGTTACACGAACCGCTTACCATTATAGTAAACTACTATGCAAACACACATAACATATACGCAATAAGAGAACTTTAAATTGGAGATTTTACCCTACCACACCCGTCTGTCTCATTCTGAAAACTATTCAAAATAATTGCTATTTTTCATTCTCATTCAAATATAAATAATAGTAAATAATATATAATTTTTGACTGAACTGAACCCAAGTGCCCGGCCTGTGGCCGGGCACCCCTCGTATTCATGTTCTAACCTAACCTAACCTAAATCTAGTTTTGACACCTTTAGACTTTAGATTCAAGATTTAATGTGAATATATGCATTAATAAAAACTCATTACTATTTTAATACTAGTTATGCTGCTGTTGATGCACTGATGAAAGCCAGATAGCTAGATCAGTGTTTAGTTAGTCGTAGTTGCCGGTGGGCTGAGGTCTAAAGGAATCCAAACTAGTTTTAAAAGGTTTGGATAGGTTAGGTTAGGTTAGAACATGAATAAGACGGGTGCCCGGCCGCAGGCCGGTCACTTAGGTTCAGTTCCGTTTAAAAAAAAAAAAACAAAAAACAAAACGTACCAATACAAAGTACTCTTATTCATATTAGAAGATATTGTAAAATAACAATTAATTTAATTTTTTTTTTTTTTTTTCACTTACACATTAGGCCCGTCGCGCCGCGCCACTACTATATGGGGCGAAGGTGCGAAGTCGACGGCGACGACAAAGTACCGAGTCTAAGGAGACTGATGGCGGCGCCACACAGTGGCGTTATGTCTCTATAAAAGTGGTGGTCTTTTATTATGTTATTTATTAATGGTATTTTTTTAATATCATATCAATATTGTACCCCGCACGGGGGGAGGTAGGGGGGTAGGTAGTGACGAAAAATAACGATACGGGACTCTTACGAGGTCTCGTAATCGGAATGAGTTTCTGCGACTACCATTGTCTGTCGCGGGTAACGGGGAATCAGGGTTCGATTCCGGTGAGGGAGCCTGAGAAACTGCTACCACATCCAAGGAAGGCAGCAGGCGCGCAAATTACCCACTCCCTGCACGGGGGGGGAGGTACGGGTAGGTAGTGATGAAAAATAACGATACGGGACTCTTACGAGGTCCCGTCATCGAATAATCAATACACGAACTGCCCACACACTTGTAAATATAGACGCGCAAGATCGTTACACGAACCGCTTACCATTATAGTAAACTACTATGCAAACACACATAACATATACGCAATAAGAGAACTTTAAATTGGAGATTTTACCCTACCACACCCGTCTGTCTCATTCTGAAAACTATTCAAAATAATTGCTATTTTTCATTCTCATTCAAATATAAATAATAGTAAATAATATATAATTTTTGACTGAACTGAACCCAAGTGCCCGGCCTGTGGCCGGGCACCCCTCGTATTCATGTTCTAACCTAACCTAACCTAAATCTAGTTTTGACACCTTTAGACTTTAGATTCAAGATTTAATGTGAATATATGCATTAATAAAAACTCATTACTATTTTAATACTAGTTATGCTGCTGTTGATGCACTGATGAAAGCCAGATAGCTAGATCAGTGTTTAGTTAGTCGTAGTTGCCGGTGGGCTGAGGTCTAAAGGAATCCAAACTAGTTTTAAAAGGTTTGGATAGGTTAGGTTAGGTTAGAACATGAATAAGACGGGTGCCCGGCCGCAGGCCGGTCACTTAGGTTCAGTTCCGTTTAAAAAAAAAAAACAAAAAACAAAACGTACCAATACAAAGTACTCTTATTCATATTAGAAGATATTGTAAAATAACAATTAATTTAATTTTTTTTTTTTTTTTCACTTACACATTAGGCCCGTCGCGCCGCGCCACTACTATATGGGGCGAAGGTGCGAAGTCGACGGCGACGACAAAGTACCGAGTCTAAGGAGACTGATGGCGGCGCCACACAGTGGCGTTATGTCTCTATAAAAGTGGTGGTCTTTTATTATGTTATTTATTAATGGTATTATTTTAATATCATATTAATATTGTACCCCGCACAGGGGGGAGGTACGGGTAGGTAGTGACGAAAAATAACGATACGGGACTCTTACGAGGTCTCGCAATCGGAATGAGTACACTTTAAATATTTTAACGAGGTAAAATTAAAGGGCATTGAGGGTCTGGTGCCAGTGGTGGTTGATTAGATCCACACACTATACTTTTTATAATTATGTGGCGTTATGTCTCTATAAAAGTGGTGGTCTTTTATTATGTTATTTATTAATGGTATTTTTTTAATATCATATCAATATTGTACCCCGCACGGGGGGAGGTAGGGGGGGGGTAGGTAGTGACGAAAAATAACGATACGGGACTCTTACGAGGTCTCGTAATCGGAATGAGTTTCTGCGACTACCATTGTCTGTCGCGGGTAACGGGGAATCAGGGTTCGATTCCGGTGAGGGAGCCTGAGAAACTGCTACCACATCCAAGGAAGGCAGCAGGCGCGCAAATTACCCACTCCCTGCACGGGGGGGGAGGTACGGGTAGGTAGTGACGAAAAATAACGATACGGGACTCTTACGAGGTCCCGTCATCGAATAATCAATACACGAACTGCCCACACACTTGTAAATATAGACGCGCAAGATCGTTACACGAACCGCTTACCATTATAGTAAACTACTATGCAAACACACATAACATATACGCAATAAGAGAACTTTAAATTGGAGATTTTACCCTACCACACCCGTCTGTCTCATTCTGAAAACTATTCAAAATAATTGCTATTTTTCATTCTCATTCAAATATAAATAATAGTAAATAATATATAATTTTTGACTGAACTGAACCCAAGTGCCCGGCCTGTGGCCGGGCACCCCTCGTATTCATGTTCTAACCTAACCTAACCTAAATCTAGTTTTGACACCTTTAGACTTTAGATTCAAGATTTAATGTGAATATATGCATTAATAAAAACTGATGAAAGCCAGATAGCTAGATCAGTGTTTAGTTAGTCGTAGTTGCCGGTGGGCTGAGGTCTAAAGGAATCCAAACTAGTTTTAAAAGGTTTGGATAGGTTAGGTTAGGTTAGAACATGAATAAGACGGGTGCCCGGCCGCAGGCCGGTCACTTAGGTTCAGTTCCGTTTAAAAAAAAAAAACAAAAAACAAAACGTACCAATACAATGTACTCTTATTCATATTAGAAGATATTGTAAAATAACAATTAATTTAATTTTTTTTTTTTTTTTTCACTTACACATTAGGCCCGTCGCGCCGCGCCACTACTATATGGGGCGAAGGTGCGAAGTCGACGGCGACGACAAAGTACCGAGTCTAAGGAGACTGATGGCGGCGCCACACAGTGGCGTTATGTCTCTATAAAAGTGGTGGTCTTTTATTATGTTATTTATTAATGGTATTATTTTAATATCATATTAATATTGTACCCCGCACAGGGGGGAGGTACGGGTAGGTAGTGACGAAAAATAACGATACGGGACTCTTACGAGGTCTCGCAATCGGAATGAGTACACTTTAAATATTTTAACGAGGTAAAATTAAAGGGCATTGAGGGTCTGGTGCCAGTGGTGGTTGATTAGATCCACACACTATACTTTTTATAATTGTGTGGCGTTATGTCTCTATAAAAGTGGTGGTCTTTTATTATGTTATTTATTAATGGTATTTTTTTAATATCATATCAATATTGTACCCCGCACGGGGGGAGGTAGGGGGGGGTAGGTAGTGACGAAAAATAACGATACGGGACTCTTACGAGGTCTCGTAATCGGAATGAGTTTCTGCGACTACCATTGTCTGTCGCGGGTAACGGGGAATCAGGGTTCGATTCCGGTGAGGGAGCCTGAGAAACTGCTACCACATCCAAGGAAGGCAGCAGGCGCGCAAATTACCCACTCCCTGCACGGGGGGGGAGGTACGGGTAGGTAGTGACGAAAAATAACGATACGGGACTCTTACGAGGTCCCGTCATCGAATAATCAATACACGAACTGCCCACACACTTGTAAATATAGACGCGCAAGATCGTTACACGAACCGCTTACCATTATAGTAAACTACTATGCAAACACACATAACATATACGCAATAAGAGAACTTTAAATTGGAGATTTTACCCTACCACACCCGTCTGTCTCATTCTGAAAACTATTCAAAATAATTGCTATTTTTCATTCTCATTCAAATATAAATAATAGTAAATAATATATAATTTTTGACTGAACTGAACCCAAGTGCCCGGCCTGTGGCCGGGCACCCCTCGTATTCATGTTCTAACCTAACCTAACCTAAATCTAGTTTTGACACCTTTAGACTTTAGATTCAAGATTTAATGTGAATATATGCATTAATAAAAACTGATGAAAGCCAGATAGCTAGATCAGTGTTTAGTTAGTCGTAGTTGCCGGTGGGCTGAGGTCTAAAGGAATCCAAACTAGTTTTAAAAGGTTTGGATAGGTTAGGTTAGGTTAGAACATGAATAAGACGGGTGCCCGGCCGCAGGCCGGTCACTTAGGTTCAGTTCCGTTTAAAAAAAAAAAAACAAAAAACAAAACGTACCAATACAAAGTACTCTTATTCATATTAGAAGATATTGTAAAATAACAATTAATTTAATTTTTTTTTTTTTTTTTCACTTACACATTAGGCCCGTCGCGCCGCGCCACTACTATATGGGGCGAAGGTGCGAAGTCGACGGCGACGACAAAGTACCGAGTCTAAGGAGACTGATGGCGGCGCCACACAGTGGCGTTATGTCTCTATAAAAGTGGTGGTCTTTTATTATGTTATTTATTAATGGTATTATTTTAATATCATATCAATATTGTACCCCGCACAGGGGGGAGGTACGGGTAGGTAGTGACGAAAAATAACGATACGGGACTCTTACGAGGTCTCGCAATCGGAATGAGTACACTTTAAATATTTTAACGAGGTAAAATTTAAGGGCATTGAGGGTCTGGTGCCAGTGGTGGTTGATTAGATCCACACACTATACTTTTTATAATTATGTGGCGTTATGTCTCTATAAAAGTGGTGGTCTTTTATTATGTTATTTATTAATGGTATTTTTTTAATATCATATCAATATTGTACCCCGCACGGGGGGAGGTAGGGGGGGTAGGTAGTGACGAAAAATAACGATACGGGACTCTTACGAGGTCTCGTAATCGGAATGAGTTTCTGCGACTACCATTGTCTGTCGCGGGTAACGGGGAATCAGGGTTCGATTCCGGTGAGGGAGCCTGAGAAACTGCTACCACATCCAAGGAAGGCAGCAGGCGCGCAAATTACCCACTCCCTGCACGGGGGGGAGGTACGGGTAGGTAGTGACGAAAAATAACGATACGGGACTCTTACGAGGTCCCGTCATCGAATAATCAATACACGAACTGCCCACACACTTGTAAATATAGACGCGCAAGATCGTTACACGAACCGCTTATCATTATAGTAAACTACTATGCAAACACACATAACATATACGCAATAAGAGAACTTTAAATTGGAGATTTTACCCTACCACACCCGTCTGTCTCATTCTGAAAACTATTCAAAATAATTGCTATTTTTCATTCTCATTCAAATATAAATAATAGTAAATAATATATAATTTTTGACTGAACTGAACCCAAGTGCCCGGCCTGTGGCCGGGCACCCCTCGTATTCATGTTCTAACCTAACCTAACCTAAATCTAGTTTTGACACCTTTAGACTTTAGATTCAAGATTTAATGTGAATATATGCATTAATAAAAACTCATTACTATTTTAATACTAGTTATGCTGCTGTTGATGCACTGATGAAAGCCAGATAGCTAGATCAGTGTTTAGTTAGTCGTAGTTGCCGGTGGGCTGAGGTCTAAAGGAATCCAAACTAAAAGGTTTGGATAGGTTAGGTTAGGTTAGAACATGAATAAGACGGGTGCCCGGCCGCAGGCCGGTCACTTAGGTTCAGTTCCGTTTAAAAAAAAAAAAACAATAATTTAATTTTTTTTTTTTTTTTTCACTTACACATTAGGCCCGTCGCGCCGCGCCACTACTATATGGGGCGAAGGTGCGAAGTCGACGGCGACGACAAAGTACCGAGTCTAAGGAGACTGATGGCGGCGCCACACAGTGGCGTTATGTCTCTATAAAAGTGGTGGTCTTTTATTATGTTATTTATTAATGGTATTATTTTAATATCATATCAATATTGTACCCCGCACAGGGGGGAGGTACGGGTAGGTAGTGACGAAAAATAACGATACGGGACTCTTACGAGGTCTCGCAATCGGAATGAGTACACTTTAAATATTTTAACGAGGTAAAATTTAAGGGCATTGAGGGTCTGGTGCCAGTGGTGGTTGATTAGATCCACACACTATACTTTTTATAATTATGTGGCGTTATGTCTCTATAAAAGTGGTGGTCTTTTATTATGTTATTTATTAATGGTATTTTTTTAATATCATATCAATATTGTACCCCGCACGGGGGGAGGTAGGGGGGGGTAGGTAGTGACGAAAAATAACGATACGGGACTCTTACGAGGTCTCGTAATCGGAATGAGTTTCTGCGACTACCATTGTCTGTCGCGGGTAACGGGGAATCAGGGTTCGATTCCGGTGAGGGAGCCTGAGAAACTGCTACCACATCCAAGGAAGGCAGCAGGCGCGCAAATTACCCACTCCCTGCACGGGGGGGGAGGTACGGGTAGGTAGTGACGAAAAATAACGATACGGGACTCTTACGAGGGCCCGTCATCGAATAATCAATACACGAACTGCCCACACACTTGTAAATATAGACGCGCAAGATCGTTACACGAACCGCTTACCATTATAGTAAACTACTATGCAAACACACATAACATATACGCAATAAGAGAACTTTAAATTGGAGATTTTACCCTACCACACCCGTCTGTCTCATTCTGAAAACTATTCAAAATAATTGCTATTTTTCATTCTCATTCAAATATAAATAATAGTAAATAATATATAATTTTTGACTGAACTGAACCCAAGTGCCCGGCCTGTGGCCGGGCACCCCTCGTATTCATGTTCTAACCTAACCTAACCTAAATCTAGTTTTGACACCTTTAGACTTTAGATTCAAGATTTAATGTGAATATATGCATTAATAAAAACTCATTACTATTTTAATACTAGTTATGCTGCTGTTGATGCACTGATGAAAGCCAGATAGCTAGATCAGTGTTTAGTTAGTCGTAGTTGCCGGTGGGCTGAGGTCTAAAGGAATCCAAACTAGTTTTAAAAGGTTTGGATAGGTTAGGTTAGGTTAGAACATGAATAAGACGGGTGCCCGGCCGCAGGCCGGTCACTTAGGTTCAGTTCCGTTTAAAAAAAAAAAAACAAAAAACAAAACGTACCAATACAAAGTACTCTTATTCATATTAGAAGATATTGTAAAATAACAATTAATTTAATTTTTTTTTTTTTTTTTCACTTACACATTAGGCCCGTCGCGCCGCGCCACTACTATATGGGGCGAAGGTGCGAAGTCGACGGCGACGACAAAGTACCGAGTCTAAGGAGACTGATGGCGGCGCCACACAGTGGCGTTATGTCTCTATAAAAGTGGTGGTCTTTTATTATGTTATTTATTAATGGTATTATTTTAATATCATATCAATATTGTACCCCGCACAGGGGGGAGGTACGGGTAGGTAGTGACGAAAAATAACGATACGGGACTCTTACGAGGTCTCGCAATCGGAATGAGTACACTTTAAATATTTTAACGAGGTAAAATTAAAGGGCATTGAGGGTCTGGTGCCAGTGGTGGTTGATTAGATCCACACACTATACTTTTTATAATTATGTGGCGTTATGTCTCTATAAAAGTGGTGGTCTTTTATTATGTTATTTATTAATGGTATTTTTTTAATATCATATCAATATTGTACCCCGCACGGGGGGAGGTAGGGGGGTAGGTAGTGACGAAAAATAACGATACGGGACTCTTACGAGGTCTCGTAATCGGAATGAGTTTCTGCGACTACCATTGTCTGTCGCGGGTAACGGGGAATCAGGGTTCGATTCCGGTGAGGGAGCCTGAGAAACTGCTACCACATCCAAGGAAGGCAGCAGGCGCGCAAATTACCCACTCCCTGCACGGGGGGGGGAGGTACGGGTAGGTAGTGACGAAAAATAACGATACGGGACTCTTACGAGGTCCCGTCATCGAATAATCAATACACGAACTGCCCACACACTTGTAAATATAGACGCGCAAGATCGTTACACGAACCGCTTACCATTATAGTAAACTACTATGCAAACACACATAACATATACGCAATAAGAGAACTTTAAATTGGAGATTTTACCCTACCACACCCGTCTGTCTCATTCTGAAAACTATTCAAAATAATTGCTATTTTTCATTCTCATTCAAATATAAATAATAGTAAATAATATATAATTTTTGACTGAACTGGACCCAAGTGCCCGGCCTGTGGCCGGGCACCCCTCGTATTCATGTTCTAACCTAACCTAACCTAAATCTAGTTTTGACACCTTTAGACTTTAGATTCAAGATTTAATGTGAATATATGCATTAATAAAAACTCATTACTATTTTAATACTAGTTATGCTGCTGTTGATGCACTGATGAAAGCCAGATAGCTAGATCAGTGTTTAGTTAGTCGTAGTTGCCGGTGGGCTGAGGTCTAAAGGAATCCAAACTAGTTTTAAAAGGTTTGGATAGGTTAGGTTAGGTTAGAACATGAATAAGACGGGTGCCCGGCCGCAGGCCGGTCACTTAGGTTCAGTTCCGTTTAAAAAAAAAAAAACAAAAAACAAAACGTACCAATACAAAGTACTCTTATTCATATTAGAAGATATTGTAAAATAACAATTAATTTAATTTTTTTTTTTTTTTTTCACTTACACATTAGGCCCGTCGCGCCGCGCCACTACTATATGGGGCGAAGGTGCGAAGTCGACGGCGACGACAAAGTACCGAGTCTAAGGAGACTGATGGCGGCGCCACACAGTGGCGTTATGTCTCTATAAAAGTGGTGGTCTTTTATTATGTTATTTATTAATGGTATTATTTTAATATCATATCAATATTGTACCCCGCACAGGGGGGAGGTACGGGTAGGTAGTGACGAAAAATAACGATACGGGACTCTTACGAGGTCTCGCAATCGGAATGAGTACACTTTAAATATTTTAACGAGGTAAAATTTAAGGGCATTGAGGGTCTGGTGCCAGTGGTGGTTGATTAGATCCACACACTATACTTTTTATAATTATGTGGCGTTATGTCTCTATAAAAGTGGTGGTCTTTTATTATGTTATTTATTAATGGTATTTTTTTAATATCATATCAATATTGTACCCCGCACGGGGGGAGGTAGGGGGGGGTAGGTAGTGACGAAAAATAACGATACGGGACTCTTACGAGGTCTCGTAATCGGAATGAGTTTCTGCGACTACCATTGTCTGTCGCGGGTAACGGGGAATCAGGGTTCGATTCCGGTGAGGGAGCCTGAGAAACTGCTACCACATCCAAGGAAGGCAGCAGGCGCGCAAATTACCCACTCCCTGCACGGGGGGGGAGGTACGGGTAGGTAGTGACGAAAAATAACGATACGGGACTCTTACGAGGTCCCGTCATCGAATAATCAATACACGAACTGCCCACACACTTGTAAATATAGACGCGCAAGATCGTTACACGAACCGCTTACCATTATAGTAAACTACTATGCAAACACACATAACATATACGCAATAAGAGAACTTTAAATTGGAGATTTTACCCTACCACACCCGTCTGTCTCATTCTGAAAACTATTCAAAATAATTGCTATTTTTCATTCTCATTCAAATATAAATAATAGTAAATAATATATAATTTTTGACTGAACTGAACCCAAGTGCCCGGCCTGTGGCCGGGCACCCCTCGTATTCATGTTCTAACCTAACCTAACCTAAATCTAGTTTTGACACCTTTAGACTTTAGATTCAAGATTTAATGTGAATATATGCATTAATAAAAACTCATTACTATTTTAATACTAGTTATGCTGCTGTTGATGCACTGATGAAAGCCAGATAGCTAGATCAGTGTTTAGTTAGTCGTAGTTGCCGGTGGGCTGAGGTCTAAAGGAATCCAAACTAGTTTTAAAAGGTTTGGATAGGTTAGGTTAGGTTAGAACATGAATAAGACGGGTGCCCGGCCGCAGGCCGGTCACTTAGGTTCAGTTCCGTTTAAAAAAAAAAAAAACAAAAAACAAAACGTACCAATACAAAGTACTCTTATTCATATTAGAAGATATTGTAAAATAACAATTAATTTAATTTTTTTTTTTTTTTTTCACTTACACATTAGGCCCGTCGCGCCGCGCCACTACTATATGGGGCGAAGGTGCGAAGTCGACGGCGACGACAAAGTACCGAGTCTAAGGAGACTGATGGCGGCGCCACACAGTGGCGTTATGTCTCTATAAAAGTGGTGGTCTTTTATTATGTTATTTATTAATGGTATTATTTTAATATCATATCAATATTGTACCCCGCACAGGGGGGAGGTACGGGTAGGTAGTGACGAAAAATAACGATACGGGACTCTTACGAGGTCTCGCAATCGGAATGAGTACACTTTAAATATTTTAACGAGGTAAAATTAAAGGGCATTGAGGGTCTGGTGCCAGTGGTGGTTGATTAGATCCACACACTATACTTTTTATAATTATGTGGCGTTATGTCTCTATAAAAGTGGTGGTCTTTTATTATGTTATTTATTAATGGTATTTTTTTAATATCATATCAATATTGTACCCCGCACGGGGGGAGGTAGGGGGGTAGGTAGTGACGAAAAATAACGATACGGGACTCTTACGAGGTCTCGTAATCGGAATGAGTTTCTGCGACTACCATTGTCTGTCGCGGGTAACGGGGAATCAGGGTTCGATTCCGGTGAGGGAGCCTGAGAAACTGCTACCACATCCAAGGAAGGCAGCAGGCGCGCAAATTACCCACTCCCTGCACGGGGGGGGAGGTACGGGTAGGTAGTGACGAAAAATAACGATACGGGACTCTTACGAGGTCCCGTCATCGAATAATCAATACACGAACTGCCCACACACTTGTAAATATAGACGCGCAAGATCGTTACACGAACCGCTTACCATTATAGTAAACTACTATGCAAACACACATAACATATACGCAATAAGAGAACTTTAAATTGGAGATTTTACCCTACCACACCCGTCTGTCTCATTCTGAAAACTATTCAAAATAATTGCTATTTTTCATTCTCATTCAAATATAAATAATAGTAAATAATATATAATTTTTGACTGAACTGAACCCAAGTGCCCGGCCTGTGGCCGGGCACCCCTCGTATTCATGTTCTAACCTAACCTAACCTAAATCTAGTTTTGACACCTTTAGACTTTAGATTCAAGATTTAATGTGAATATATGCATTAATAAAAACTCATTACTATTTTAATACTAGTTATGCTGCTGTTGATGCACTGATGAAAGCCAGATAGCTAGATCAGTGTTTAGTTAGTCGTAGTTGCCGGTGGGCTGAGGTCTAAAGGAATCCAAACTAGTTTTAAAAGGTTTGGATAGGTTAGGTTAGGTTAGAACATGAATAAGACGGGTGCCCGGCCGCAGGCCGGTCACTTAGGTTCAGTTCCGTTTAAAAAAAAAAAAACAAAAAACAAAACGTACCAATACAAAGTACTCTTATTCATATTAGAAGATATTGTAAAATAACAATTAATTTAATTTTTTTTTTTTTTTTTCACTTACACATTAGGCCCGTCGCGCCGCGCCACTACTATATGGGGCGAAGGTGCGAAGTCGACGGCGACGACAAAGTACCGAGTCTAAGGAGACTGATGGCGGCGCCACACAGTGGCGTTATGTCTCTATAAAAGTGGTGGTCTTTTATTATGTTATTTATTAATGGTATTATTTTAATATCATATCAATATTGTACCCCGCACAGGGGGGAGGTACGGGTAGGTAGTGACGAAAAATAACGATACGGGACTCTTACGAGGTCTCGCAATCGGAATGAGTACACTTTAAATATTTTAACGAGGTAAAATTAAAGGGCATTGAGGGTCTGGTGCCAGTGGTGGTTGATTAGATCCACACACTATACTTTTTATAATTATGTGGCGTTATGTCTCTATAAAAGTGGTGGTCTTTTATTATGTTATTTATTAATGGTATTTTTTTAATATCATATCAATATTGTACCCCGCACGGGGGGAGGTAGGGGGGGGTAGGTAGTGACGAAAAATAACGATACGGGACTCTTACGAGGTCTCGTAATCGGAATGAGTTTCTGCGACTACCATTGTCTGTCGCGGGTAACGGGGAATCAGGGTTCGATTCCGGTGAGGGAGCCTGAGAAACTGCTACCACATCCAAGGAAGGCAGCAGGCGCGCAAATTACCCACTCCCTGCACGGGGGGGGAGGTACGGGTAGGTAGTGACGAAAAATAACGATACGGGACTCTTACGAGGTCCCGTCATCGAATAATCAATACACGAACTGCCCACACACTTGTAAATATAGACGCGCAAGATCGTTACACGAACCGCTTACCATTATAGTAAACTACTATGCAAACACACATAACATATACGCAATAAGAGAACTTTAAATTGGAGATTTTACCCTACCACACCCGTCTGTCTCATTCTGAAAACTATTCAAAATAATTGCTATTTTTCATTCTCATTCAAATATAAATAATAGTAAATAATATATAATTTTTGACTGAACTGAACCCAAGTGCCCGGCCTGTGGCCGGGCACCCCTCGTATTCATGTTCTAACCTAACCTAACCTAAATCTAGTTTTGACACCTTTAGACTTTAGATTCAAGATTTAATGTGAATATATGCATTAATAAAAACTCATTACTATTTTAATACTAGTTATGCTGCTGTTGATGCACTGATGAAAGCCAGATAGCTAGATCAGTGTTTAGTTAGTCGTAGTTGCCGGTGGGCTGAGGTCTAAAGGAATCCAAACTAGTTTTAAAAGGTTTGGATAGGTTAGGTTAGGTTAGAACATGAATAAGACGGGTGCCCGGCCGCAGGCCGGTCACTTAGGTTCAGTTCCGTTTAAAAAAAAAAAAACAAAAAACAAAACGTACCAATACAAAGTACTCTTATTCATATTAGAAGATATTGTAAAATAACAATTAATTTAATTTTTTTTTTTTTTTTTCACTTACACATTAGGCCCGTCGCGCCGCGCCACTACTATATGGGGCGAAGGTGCGAAGTCGACGGCGACGACAAAGTACCGAGTCTAAGGAGACTGATGGCGGCGCCACACAGTGGCGTTATGTCTCTATAAAGTGGTGGTCTTTTATTATGTTATTTATTAATGGTATTATTTTAATATCATATCAATATTGTACCCCGCACAGGGGGGAGGTACAGGTAGGTAGTGACGAAAAATAACGATACGGGACTCTTACGAGGTCTCGCAATCGGAATGAGTACACTTTAAATATTTTAACGAGGTAAAATTTAAGGGCATTGAGGGTCTGGTGCCAGTGGTGGTTGATTAGATCCACACACTATACTTTTTATAATTATGTGGCGTTATGTCTCTATAAAAGTGGTGGTCTTTTATTATGTTATTTATTAATGGTATTTTTTTAATATCATATCAATATTGTACCCCGCACGGGGGGAGGTAGGGGGGGGTAGGTAGTGACGAAAAATAACGATACGGGACTCTTACGAGGTCTCGTAATCGGAATGAGTTTCTGCGACTACCATTGTCTGTCGCGGGTAACGGGGAATCAGGGTTCGATTCCGGTGAGGGAGCCTGAGAAACTGCTACCACATCCAAGGAAGGCAGCAGGCGCGCAAATTACCCACTCCCTGCACGGGGGGGGAGGTACGGGTAGGTAGTGACGAAAAATAACGATACGGGACTCTTACGAGGGCCCGTCATCGAATAATCAATACACGAACTGCCCACACACTTGTAAATATAGACGCGCAAGATCGTTACACGAACCGCTTACCATTATAGTAAACTACTATGCAAACACACATAACATATACGCAATAAGAGAACTTTAAATTGGAGATTTTACCCTACCACACCCGTCTGTCTCATTCTGAAAACTATTCAAAATAATTGCTATTTTTCATTCTCATTCAAATATAAATAATAGTAAATAATATATAATTTTTGACTGAACTGAACCCAAGTGCCCGGCCTGTGGCCGGGCACCCCTCGTATTCATGTTCTAACCTAACCTAACCTAAATCTAGTTTTGACACCTTTAGACTTTAGATTCAAGATTTAATGTGAATATATGCATTAATAAAAACTCATTACTATTTTAATACTAGTTATGCTGCTGTTGATGCACTGATGAAAGCCAGATAGCTAGATCAGTGTTTAGTTAGTCGTAGTTGCCGGTGGGCTGAGGTCTAAAGGAATCCAAACTAGTTTTAAAAGGTTTGGATAGGTTAGGTTAGGTTAGAACATGAATAAGACGGGTGCCCGGCCGCAGGCCGGTCACTTAGGTTCAGTTCCGTTTAAAAAAAAAAAAACAAAAAACAAAACGTACCAATACAAAGTACTCTTATTCATATTAGAAGATATTGTAAAATAACAATTAATTTAATTTTTTTTTTTTTTTTTCACTTACACATTAGGCCCGTCGCGCCGCGCCACTACTATATGGGGCGAAGGTGCGAAGTCGACGGCGACGACAAAGTACCGAGTCTAAGGAGACTGATGGCGGCGCCACACAGTGGCGTTATGTCTCTATAAAAGTGGTGGTCTTTTATTATGTTATTTATTAATGGTATTATTTTAATATCATATCAATATTGTACCCCGCACAGGGGGGAGGTACGGGTAGGTAGTGACGAAAAATAACGATACGGGACTCTTACGAGGTCTCGCAATCGGAATGAGTACACTTTAAATATTTTAACGAGGTAAAATTAAAGGGCATTGAGGGTCTGGTGCCAGTGGTGGTTGATTAGATCCACACACTATACTTTTTATAATTATGTGGCGTTATGTCTCTATAAAAGTGGTGGTCTTTTATTATGTTATTTATTAATGGTATTTTTTTAATATCATATCAATATTGTACCCCGCACGGGGGGAGGTAGGGGGGTAGGTAGTGACGAAAAATAACGATACGGGACTCTTACGAGGTCTCGTAATCGGAATGAGTTTCTGCGACTACCATTGTCTGTCGCGGGTAACGGGGAATCAGGGTTCGATTCCGGTGAGGGAGCCTGAGAAACTGCTACCACATCCAAGGAAGGCAGCAGGCGCGTAAATTACCCACTCCCTGCACGGGGGGGGAGGTACGGGTAGGTAGTGACGAAAAATAACGATACGGGACTCTTACGAGGGCCCGTCATCGAATAATCAATACATGAACTGCCCACACACTTGTAAATATAGACGCGCAAGATCGTTACACGAACCGCTTACCATTATAGTAAACTACTATGCAAACACACATAACATATACGCAATAAGAGAACTTTAAATTGGAGATTTTACCCTACCACACCCGTCTGTCTCATTCTGAAAACTATTCAAAATAATTGCTATTTTTCATTCTCATTCAAATATAAATAATAGTAAATAATATATAATATATAATGTGGTCTTTTATTATGTTATTTATTAATGGAATTTTTTTAATATCATATCAATATTGTACCCCGCACGGGGGGAGGTAGGGGGGGGTAGGTAGTGACGAAAAATAACGATACGGGACTCTTACGAGGTCTCGTAATCGGAATGAGTTTCTGCGACTACCATTGTCTGTCGCGGGTAACGGGGAATCAGGGTTCGATTCCGGTGAGGGAGCCTGAGAAACTGCTACCACATCCAAGGAAGGCAGCAGGCGCGCAAATTACCCACTCCCTGCACGGGGGGGGAGGTACGGGTAGGTAGTGACGAAAAATAACGATACGGGACTCTTACGAGGGCCCGTCATCGAATAATCAATACACGAACTGCCCACACACTTGTAAATATAGACGCGCAAGATCGTTACACGAACCGCTTACCATTATAGTAAACTACTATGCAAACACACATAACATATACGCAATAAGAGAACTTTAAATTGGAGATTTTACCCTACCACACCCGTCTGTCTCATTCTGAAAACTATTCAAAATAATTGCTATTTTTCATTCTCATTCAAATATAAATAATAGTAAATAATATATAATTTTTGACTGAACTGAACCCAAGTGCCCGGCCTGTGGCCGGGCACCCCTCGTATTCATGTTCTAACCTAACCTAACCTAAATCTAGTTTTGACACCTTTAGACTTTAGATTCAAGATTTAATGTGAATATATGCATTAATAAAAACTCATTACTATTTTAATACTAGTTATGCTGCTGTTGATGCACTGATGAAAGCCAGATAGCTAGATCAGTGTTTAGTTAGTCGTAGTTGCCGGTGGGCTGAGGTCTAAAGGAATCCAAACTAGTTTTAAAAGGTTTGGATAGGTTAGGTTAGGTTAGAACATGAATAAGACGGGTGCCCGGCCGCAGGCCGGTCACTTAGGTTCAGTTCCGTTTAAAAAAAAAAAAACAAAAAACAAAACATACCAATACAAAGTACTCTTATTCATATTAGAAGATATTGTAAAATAACAATTAATTTAATTTTTTTTTTTTTTTTTCACTTACACATTAGGCCCGTCGCGCCGCGCCACTACTATATGGGGCGAAGGTGCGAAGTCGACGGCGACGACAAAGTACCGAGTCTAAGGAGACTGATGGCGGCGCCACACAGTGGCGTTATGTCTCTATAAAAGTGGTGGTCTTTTATTATGTTATTTATTAATGGTATTATTTTAATATCATATCAATATTGTACCCCGCACAGGGGGGAGGTACGGGTAGGTAGTGACGAAAAATAACGATACGGGACTCTTACGAGGTCTCGCAATCGGAATGAGTACACTTTAAATATTTTAACGAGGTAAAATTTAAGGGCATTGAGGGTCTGGTGCCAGTGGTGGTTGATTAGATCCACACACTATACTTTTTATAATTATGTGGCGTTATGTCTCTATAAAAGTGGTGGTCTTTTATTATGTTATTTATTAATGGTATTTTTTTAATATCATATCAATATTGTACCCCGCACGGGGGGAGGTAGGGGGGGGGTAGGTAGTGACGAAAAATAACGATACGGGACTCTTACGAGGTCTCGTAATCGGAATGAGTTTCTGCGACTACCATTGTCTGTCGCGGGTAACGGGGAATCAGGGTTCGATTCCGGTGAGGGAGCCTGAGAAACTGCTACCACATCCAAGGAGGCAGCAGGCGCGCAAATTACCCACTCCCTGCACGGGGGGGGAGGTACGGGTAGGTAGTGACGAAAAATAACGATACGGGACTCTTACGAGGTCCCGTCATCGAATAATCAATACACGAACTGCCCACACACTTGTAAATATAGACGCGCAAGATCGTTACACGAACCGCTTACCATTATAGTAAACTACTATGCAAACACACATAACATATACGCAATAAGAGAACTTTAAATTGGAGATTTTACCCTACCACACCCGTCTGTCTCATTCTGAAAACTATTCAAAATAATTGCTATTTTTCATTCTCATTCAAATATAAATAATAGTAAATAATATATAATTTTTGACTGAACTGAACCCAAGTGCCCGGCCTGTGGCCGGGCACCCCTCGTATTCATGTTCTAACCTAACCTAACCTAAATCTAGTTTTGACACCTTTAGACTTTAGATTCAAGATTTAATGTGAATATATGCATTAATAAAAACTCATTACTATTTTAATACTAGTTATGCTGCTGTTGATGCACTGATGAAAGCCAGATAGCTAGATCAGTGTTTAGTTAGTCGTAGTTGCCGGTGGGCTGAGGTCTAAAGGAATCCAAACTAGTTTTAAAAGGTTTGGATAGGTTAGGTTAGGTTAGAACATGAATAAGACGGGTGCCCGGCCGCAGGCCGGTCACTTAGGTTCAGTTCCGTTTAAAAAAAAAAAAACAAAAAACAAAACGTACCAATACGAAGTACTCTTATTCATATTAGAAGATATTGTAAAATAACAATTAATTTAATTTTTTTTTTTTTTTTATAACTTACACATTAGGCCCGTCGCGCCGCGCCACTACTATATGGGGCGAAGGTGCGAAGTCGACGGCGACGACAAAGTACCGAGTCTAAGGAGACTGATGGCGGCGCCACACAGTGGCGTTATGTCTCTATAAAAGTGGTTGTCTTTTATTATGTTATTTATTAATGGTATTATTTTAATATCATATCAATATTGTACCCCGCACAGGGGGGAGGTACGGGTAGGTAGTGACGAAAAATAACGATACGGGACTCTTACGAGGTCTCGCAATCGGAATGAGTACACTTTAAATATTTTAACGAGGTAAAATTTAAGGGCATTGAGGGTCTGGTGCCAGTGGTGGTTGATTAGATCCACACACTATACTTTTTATAATTATGTGGCGTTATGTCTCTATAAAAGTGGTGGTCTTTTATTATGTTATTTATTAATGGTATTTTTTTAATATCATATCAATATTGTACCCCGCACGGGGGGAGGTAGGGGGGGGGTAGGTAGTGACGAAAAATAACGATACGGGACTCTTACGAGGTCTCGTAATCGGAATGAGTTTCTGCGACTACCATTGTCTGTCGCGGGTAACGGGGAATCAGGGTTCGATTCCGGTGAGGGAGCCTGAGAAACTGCTACCACATCCAAGGAAGGCAGCAGGCGCGTAAATTACCCACTCCCTGCACGGGGGGGGAGGTACGGGTAGGTAGTGACGAAAAATAACGATACGGGACTCTTACGAGGGCCCGTCATCGAATAATCAATACACGAACTGCCCACACACTTGTAAATATAGACGCGCAAGATCGTTACACGAACCGCTTACCATTATAGTAAACTACTATGCAAACACACATAACATATACGCAATAAGAGAACTTTAAATTGGAGATTTTACCCTACCACACCCGTCTGTCTCATTCTGAAAACTATTCAAAATAATTGCTATTTTTCATTCTCATTCAAATATAAATAATAGTAAATAATATATAATTTTTGACTGAACTGAACCCAAGTGCCCGGCCTGTGGCCGGGCACCCCTCGTATTCATGTTCTAACCTAACCTAACCTAAATCTAGTTTTGACACCTTTAGACTTTAGATTCAAGATTTAATGTGAATATATGCATTAATAAAAACTCATTACTATTTTAATACTAGTTATGCTGCTGTTGATGCACTGATGAAAGCCAGATAGCTAGATCAGTGTTTAGTTAGTCGTAGTTGCCGGTGGGCTGAGGTCTAAAGGAATCCAAACTAGTTTTAAAAGGTTTGGATAGGTTAGGTTAGGTTAGAACATGAATAAGACGGGTGCCCGGCCGCAGGCCGGTCACTTAGGTTCAGTTCCGTTTAAAAAAAAAAAACAAAAAACAAAACATACCAATACAAAGTACTCTTATTCATATTAGAAGATATTGTACAATAACAATTAATTTAATTTTTTTTTTTTTTTTTCACTTACACATTAGGCCCGTCGCGCCGCGCCACTACTATATGGGGCGAAGGTGCGAAGTCGACGGCGACGACAAAGTACCGAGTCTAAGGAGACTGATGGCGGCGCCACACAGTGGCGTTATGTCTCTATAAAAGTGGTGGTCTTTTATTATGTTATTTATTAATGGTATTATTTTAATATCATATCAATATTGTACCCCGCACAGGGGGGAGGTACGGGTAGGTAGTGACGAAAAATAACGATACGGGACTCTTACGAGGTCTCGCAATCGGAATGAGTACACTTTAAATATTTTAACGAGGTAAAATTTAAGGGCATTGAGGGTCTGGTGCCAGTGGTGGTTGATTAGATCCACACACTATACTTTTTATAATTATGTGGCGTTATGTCTCTATAAAAGTGGTGGTCTTTTATTATGTTATTTATTAATGGTATTTTTTTAATATCATATCAATATTGTACCCCGCACGGGGGGAGGTAGGGGGGGGGTAGGTAGTGACGAAAAATAACGATACGGGACTCTTACGAGGTCTCGTAATCGGAATGAGTTTCTGCGACTACCATTGTCTGTCGCGGGTAACGGGGAATCAGGGTTCGATTCCGGTGAGGGAGCCTGAGAAACTGCTACCACATCCAAGGAAGGCAGCAGGCGCGCAAATTACCCACTCCCTGCACGGGGGGGGAGGTACGGGTAGGTAGTGACGAAAAATAACGATACGGGACTCTTACGAGGTCCCGTCATCGAATAATCAATACACGAACTGCCCACACACTTGTAAATATAGACGCGCAAGATCGTTACACGAACCGCTTACCATTATAGTAAACTACTATGCAAACACACATAACATATACGCAATAAGAGAACTTTAAATTGGAGATTTTACCCTACCACACCCGTCTGTCTCATTCTGAAAACTATTCAAAATAATTGCTATTTTTCATTCTCATTCAAATATAAATAATAGTAAATAATATATAATTTTTGACTGAACTGAACCCAAGTGCCCGGCCTGTGGCCGGGCACCCCTCGTATTCATGTTCTAACCTAACCTAACCTAAATCTAGTTTTGACACCTTTAGACTTTAGATTCAAGATTTAATGTGAATATATGCATTAATAAAAACTCATTACTATTTTAATACTAGTTATGCTGCTGTTGATGCACTGATGAAAGCCAGATAGCTAGATCAGTGTTTAGTTAGTCGTAGTTGCCGGTGGGCTGAGGTCTAAAGGAATCCAAACTAGTTTTAAAAGGTTTGGATAGGTTAGGTTAGGTTAGAACATGAATAAGACGGGTGGGTCACTTAGGTTCAGTTCCGTTTAAAAAAAAAAAAACAAAAAACAAAACGTACCAATACAAAGTACTCTTATTCATATTAGAAGATATTGTAAAATAACAATTAATTTAATTTTTTTTTTTTTTTTTCACTTACACATTAGGCCCGTCGCGCCGCGCCACTACTATATGGGGCGAAGGTGCGAAGTCGACGGCGACGACAAAGTACCGAGTCTAAGGAGACTGATGGCGGCGCCACACAGTGGCGTTATGTCTCTATAAAAGTGGTGGTCTTTTATTATGTTATTTATTAATGGTATTATTTTAATATCATATCAATATTGTACCCCGCACAGGGGGGAGGTACGGGTAGGTAGTGACGAAAAATAACGATACGGGACTCTTACGAGGTCTCGCAATCGGAATGAGTACACTTTAAATATTTTAACGAGGTAAAATTTAAGGGCATTGAGGGTCTGGTGCCAGTGGTGGTTGATTAGATCCACACACTATACTTTTTATAATTATGTGGCGTTATGTCTCTATAAAAGTGGTGGTCTTTTATTATGTTATTTATTAATGGTATTTTTTTAATATCATATCAATATTGTACCCCGCACGGGGGGAGGTAGGGGGGGGTAGGTAGTGACGAAAAATAACGATACGGGACTCTTACGAGGTCTCGTAATCGGAATGAGTTTCTGCGACTACCATTGTCTGTCGCGGGTAACGGGGAATCAGGGTTCGATTCCGGTGAGGGAGCCTGAGAAACTGCTATCACATCCAAGGAAGGCAGCAGGCGCGCAAATTACCCACTCCCTGCACGGGGGGGGAGGTACGGGTAGGTAGTGACGAAAAATAACGATACGGGACTCTTACGAGGTCCCGTCATCGAATAATCAATACACGAACTGCCCACACACTTGTAAATATAGACGCGCAAGATCGTTACACGAACCGCTTACCATTATAGTAAACTACTATGCAAACACACATAACATATACGCAATAAGAGAACTTTAAATTGGAGATTTTACCCTACCACACCCGTCTGTCTCATTCTGAAAACTATTCAAAATAATTGCTATTTTTCATTCTCATTCAAATATAAATAATAGTAAATAATATATAATTTTTGACTGAACTGAACCCAAGTGCCCGGCCTGTGGCCGGGCACCCCTCGTATTCATGTTCTAACCTAACCTAACCTAAATCTAGTTTTGACACCTTTAGACTTTAGATTCAAGATTTAATGTGAATATATGCATTAATAAAAACTCATTACTATTTTAATACTAGTTATGCTGCTGTTGATGCACTGATGAAAGCCAGATAGCTAGATCAGTGTTTAGTTAGTCGTAGTTGCCGGTGGGCTGAGGTCTAAAGGAATCCAAACTAGTTTTAAAAGGTTTGGATAGGTTAGGTTAGGTTAGAACATGAATAAGACGGGTGCCCGGCCGCAGGCCGGTCACTTAGGTTCAGTTCCGTTTAAAAAAAAAAAAACAAAAAACAAAACGTACCAATACAAAGTACTCTTATTCATATTAGAAGATATTGTAAAATAACAATTAATTTAATTTTTTTTTTTTTTTTCACTTACACATTAGGCCCGTCGCGCCGCGCCACTACTATATGGGGCGAAGGTGCGAAGTCGACGGCGACGACAAAGTACCGAGTCTAAGGAGACTGATGGCGGCGCCACACAGTGGCGTTATGTCTCTATAAAAGTGGTGGTCTTTTATTATGTTATTTATTAATGGTATTATTTTAATATCATATCAATATTGTACCCCGCACAGGGGGGAGGTACGGGTAGGTAGTGACGAAAAATAACGATACGGGACTCTTACGAGGTCTCGCAATCGGAATGAGTACACTTTAAATATTTTAACGAGGTAAAATTTAAGGGCATTGAGGGTCTGGTGCCAGTGGTGGTTGATTAGATCCACACACTATACTTTTTATAATTATGTGGCGTTATGTCTCTATAAAAGTGGTGGTCTTTTATTATGTTATTTATTAATGGTATTTTTTTAATATCATATCAATATTGTACCCCGCACGGGGGGAGGTAGGGGGGGGTAGGTAGTGACGAAAAATAACGATACGGGACTCTTACGAGGTCTCGTAATCGGAATGAGTTTCTGCGACTACCATTGTCTGTCGCGGGTAACGGGGAATCAGGGTTCGATTCCGGTGAGGGAGCCTGAGAAACTGCTACCACATCCAAGGAAGGCAGCAGGCGCGCAAATTACCCACTCCCTGCACGGGGGGGGAGGTACGGGTAGGTAGTGACGAAAAATAACGATACGGGACTCTTACGAGGTCCCGTCATCGAATAATCAATACACGAACTGCCCACACACTTGTAAATATAGACGCGCAAGATCGTTACACGAACCGCTTACCATCATAGTAAACTACTATGCAAACACACATAACATATACGCAATAAGAGAACTTTAAATTGGAGATTTTACCCTACCACACCCGTCTGTCTCATTCTGAAAACTATTCAAAATAATTGCTATTTTTCATTCTCATTCAAATATAAATAATAGTAAATAATATATAATTTTTGACTGAACTGAACCCAAGTGCCCGGCCTGTGGCCGGGCACCCCTCGTATTCATGTTCTAACCTTCATGTTCTAACCTAACCTAACCTAAATCTAGTTTTGACACCTTTAGACTTTAGATTCAAGATTTAATGTGAATATATGCATTAATAAAAACTCATTACTATTTTAATACTAGTTATGCTGCTGTTGATGCACTGATGAAAGCCAGATAGCTAGATCAGTGTTTAGTTAGTCGTAGTTGCCGGTGGGCTGAGGTCTAAAGGAATCCAAACTAGTTTTAAAAGGTTTGGATAGGTTAGGTTAGGTTAGAACATGAATAAGACGGGTGCCCGGCCGCAGGCCGGTCACTTAGGTTCAGTTCCGTTTAAAAAAAAAAAAACAAAAAACAAAACGTACCAATACAAAGTACTCTTATTCATATTAGAAGATATTGTAAAATAACAATTAATTTAATTTTTTTTTTTTTTTTTCACTTACACATTAGGCCCGTCGCGCCGCGCCACTACTATATGGGGCGAAGGTGCGAAGTCGACGGCGACGACAAAGTACCGAGTCTAAGGAGACTGATGGCGGCGCCACACAGTGGCGTTATGTCCGCCACACGCCAAAAAACACCCGGCTAAGTTTGTTGTGGGCTTCTTCTTAGACCGGGACGCGTTTGGAACCCTCGTAGCTTTAGTTTTAAGTTTACGAATGTGGTTATCGCCATCATCTTACTACCGTGTAATTCTTATGTACGCATCAAAAGTGCCACCTGTGGGCCTACTTGAATAAAGATATTTTTGACTTTGACTTTGTCTCTATAAAAGTGGTGGTCTTTTATTATGTTATTTATTAATGGTATTATTTTAATATCATATCAATATTGTACCCCGCACAGGGGGTAGGTACGGGTAGGTAGTGACGAAAAATAACGATACGGGACTCTTACGAGGTCTCGCAATCGGAATGAGTACACTTTAAATATTTTAACGAGGTAAAATTTAAGGGCATTGAGGGTCTGGTGCCAGTGGTGGTTGATTAGATCCACACACTATACTTTTTATAATTATGTGGCGTTATGTCTCTATAAAAGTGGTGGTCTTTTATTATGTTATTTATTAATGGTATTTTTTTAATATCATATCAATATTGTACCCCGCACGGGGGGAGGTAGGGGGGGGTAGGTAGTGACGAAAAATAACGATACGGGACTCTTACGAGGTCTCGTAATCGGAATGAGTTTCTGCGACTACCATTGTCTGTCGCGGGTAACGGGGAATCAGGGTTCGATTCCGGTGAGGGAGCCTGAGAAACTGCTACCACATCCAAGGAAGGCAGCAGGCGCGCAAATTACCCACTCCCTGCACGGGGGGGGAGGTACGGGTAGGTAGTGACGAAAAATAACGATACGGGACTCTTACGAGGTCCCGTCATCGAATAATCAATACACGAACTGCCCACACACTTGTAAATATAGACGCGCAAGATCGTTACACGAACCGCTTACCATTATAGTAAACTACTATGCAAACACACATAACATATACGCAATAAGAGAACTTTAAATTGGAGATTTTACCCTACCACACCCGTCTGTCTCATTCTGAAAACTATTCAAAATAATTGCTATTTTTCATTCTCATTCAAATATAAATAATAGTAAATAATATATAATTTTTGACTGAACTGAACCCAAGTGCCCGGCCTGTGGCCGGGCACCCCTCGTATTCATGTTCTAACCTAACCTAACCTAAATCTAGTTTTGACACCTTTAGACTTTAGATTCAAGATTTAATGTGAATATATGCATTAATAAAAACTCATTACTATTTTAATACTAGTTATGCTGCTGTTGATGCACTGATGAAAGCCAGATAGCTAGATCAGTGTTTAGTTAGTCGTAGTTGCCGGTGGGCTGAGGTCTAAAGGAATCCAAACTAGTTTTAAAAGGTTTGGATAGGTTAGGTTAGGTTAGAACATGAATAAGACGGGTGCCCGGCCGCAGGCCGGTCACTTAGGTTCAGTTCCGTTTAAAAAAAAAAAAACAAAAAACAAAACGTACCAATACAAAGTACTCTTATTCATATTAGAAGATATTGTAAAATAACAATTAATTTAATTTTTTTTTTTTTTTTTCACTTACACATTAGGCCCGTCGCGCCGCGCCACTACTATATGGGGCGAAGGTGCGAAGTCGACGGCGACGACAAAGTACCGAGTCTAAGGAGACTGATGGCGGCGCCACACAGTGGCGTTATGTCTCTATAAAAGTGGTGGTCTTTTATTATGTTATTTATTAATGGTATTATTTTAATATCATATCAATATTGTACCCCGCACAGGGGGGAGGTACGGGTAGGTAGTGACGAAAAATAACGATACGGGACTCTTACGAGGTCTCGCAATCGGAATGAGTACACTTTAAATATTTTAACGAGGTAAAATTTAAGGGCATTGAGGGTCTGGTGCCAGTGGTGGTTGATTAGATCCACACACTATACTTTTTATAATTATGTGGCGTTATGTCTCTATAAAAGTGGTGGTCTTTTATTATGTTATTTATTAATGGTATTTTTTTAATATCATATCAATATTGTACCCCGCACGGGGGGAGGTAGGGGGGGGTAGGTAGTGACGAAAAATAACGATACGGGACTCTTACGAGGTCTCGTAATCGGAATGAGTTTCTGCGACTACCATTGTCTGTCGCGGGTAACGGGGAATCAGGGTTCGATTCCGGTGAGGGAGCCTGAGAAACTGCTACCACATCCAAGGAAGGCAGCAGGCGCGCAAATTACCCACTCCCTGCACGGGGGGGGAGGTACGGGTAGGTAGTGACGAAAAATAACGATACGGGACTCTTACGAGGTCCCGTCATCGAATAATCAATACACGAACTGCCCACACACTTGTAAATATAGACGCGCAAGATCGTTACACGAACCGCTTACCATTATAGTAAACTACTATGCAAACACACATAACATATACGCAATAAGAGAACTTTAAATTGGAGATTTTACCCTACCACACCCGTCTGTCTCATTCTGAAAACTATTCAAAATAATTGCTATTTTTCATTCTAATTCAAATATAAATAATAGTAAATAATATATAATTTTTGACTGAACTGAACCCAAGTGCCCGGCCTGTGGCCGGGCACCCCTCGTATTCATGTTCTAACCTAACCTAACCTAAATCTAGTTTTGACACCTTTAGACTTTAGATTCAAGATTTAATGTGAATATATGCATTAATAAAAACTCATTACTATTTTAATACTAGTTATGCTGCTGTTGATGCACTGATGAAAGCCAGATAGCTAGATCAGTGTTTAGTTAGTCGTAGTTGCCGGTGGGCTGAGGTCTAAAGGAATCCAAACTAGTTTTAAAAGGTTTGGATAGGTTAGGTTAGGTTAGAACATGAATAAGACGGGTGCCCGGCCGCAGGCCGGTCACTTAGGTTCAGTTCCGTTTAAAAAAAAAAAAACAAAAAACAAAACGTACCAATACAAAGTACTCTTATTCATATTAGAAGATATTGTAAAATAACAATTAATTTAATTTTTTTTTTTTTTTTTCACTTACACATTAGGCCCGTCGCGCCGCGCCACTACTATATGGGGCGAAGGTGCGAAGTCGACGGCGACGACAAAGTACCGAGTCTAAGGAGACTGATGGCGGCACCACACAGTGGCGTTATGTCTCTATGAAAGTGGTGGTCTTTTATTATGTTATTTATTAATGGTATTATTTTAATATCATATCAATATTGTACCCCGCACAGGGGGGAGGTACGGGTAGGTAGTGACGAAAAATAACGATACGGGACTCTTACGAGGTCTCGCAATCGGAATGAGTACACTTTAAATATTTTAACGAGGTAAAATTTAAGGGCATTGAGGGTCTGGTGCCAGTGGTGGTTGATTAGATCCACACACTATACTTTTTATAATTATGTGGCGTTATGTCTCTATAAAAGTGGTGGTCTTTTATTATGTTATTTATTAATGGTATTTTTTTAATATCATATCAATATTGTACCCCGCACGGGGGGAGGTAGGGGGGGGGTAGGTAGTGACGAAAAATAACGATACGGGACTCTTACGAGGTCTCGTAATCGGAATGAGTTTCTGCGACTACCATTGTCTGTCGCGGGTAACGGGGAATCAGGGTTCGATTCCGGTGAGGGAGCCTGAGAAACTGCTACCACATCCAAGGAAGGCAGCAGGCGCGCAAATTACCCACTCCCTGCACGGGGGGGGAGGTACGGGTAGGTAGTGACGAAAAATAACGATACGGGACTCTTACGAGGTCCCGTCATCGAATAATCAATACACGAACTGCCCACACACTTGTAAATATAGACGCGCAAGATCGTTACACGAACCGCTTACCATTATAGTAAACTACTATGCAAACACACATAACATATACGCAATAAGAGAACTTTAAATTGGAGATTTTACCCTACCACACCCGTCTGTCTCATTCTGAAAACTATTCAAAATAATTGCTATTTTTCATTCTCATTCAAATATAAATAATAGTAAATAATATATAATTTTTGACTGAACTGAACCCAAGTGCCCGGCCTGTGGCCGGGCACCCCTCGTATTCATGTTCTAACCTAACCTAACCTAAATCTAGTTTTGACACCTTTAGACTTTAGATTCAAGATTTAATGTGAATATATGCATTAATAAAAACTCATTACTATTTTAATACTAGTTATGCTGCTGTTGATGCACTGATGAAAGCCAGATAGCTAGATCAGTGTTTAGTTAGTCGTAGTTGCCGGTGGGCTGAGGTCTAAAGGAATCCAAACTAGTTTTAAAAGGTTTGGATAGGTTAGGTTAGGTTAGAACATGAATAAGACGGGTGCCCGGCCGCAGGCCGGTCACTTAGGTTCAGTTCCGTTTAAAAAAAAAAAAACAAAAAACAAAACGTACCAATACAAAGTACTCTTATTCATATTAGAAGATATTGTAAAATAACAATTAATTTAATTTTTTTTTTTTTTTTTCACTTACACATTAGGCCCGTCGCGCCGCGCCACTACTATATGGGGCGAAGGTGCGAAGTCGACGGCGACGACAAAGTACCGAGTCTAAGGAGACTGATGGCGGCGCCACACAGTGGCGTTATGTCTCTATAAAGTGGTGGTCTTTTATTATGTTATTTATTAATGGTATTATTTTAATATCATATCAATATTGTACCCCGCACAGGGGGGAGGTACGGGTAGGTAGTGACGAAAAATAACGATACGGGACTCTTACGAGGTCTCGCAATCGGAATGAGTACACTTTAAATATTTTAACGAGGTAAAATTTAAGGGCATTGAGGGTCTGGTGCCAGTGGTGGTTGATTAGATCCACACACTATACTTTTTATAATTATGTGGCGTTATGTCTCTATAAAAGTGGTGGTCTTTTATTATGTTATTTATTAATGGTATTTTTTTAATATCATATCAATATTGTACCCCGCACGGGGGGAGGTAAGGGGGGGTAGGTAGTGACGAAAAATAACGATACGGGACTCTTACGAGGTCTCGTAATCGGAATGAGTTTCTGCGACTACCATTGTCTGTCGCGGGTAACGGGGAATCAGGGTTCGATTCCGGTGAGGGAGCCTGAGAAACTGCTACCACATCCAAGGAAGGCAGCAGGCGCGCAAATTACCCACTCCCTGCACGGGGGGGGAGGTACGGGTAGGTAGTGACGAAAAATAACGATACGGGACTCTTACGAGGTCCCGTCATCGAATAATCAATACACGAACTGCCCACACACTTGTAAATATAGACGCGCAAGATCGTTACACGAACCGCTTACCATTATAGTAAACTACTATGCAAACACACATAACATATACGCAATAAGAGAACTTTAAATTGGAGATTTTACCCTACCACACCCGTCTGTCTCATTCTGAAAACTATTCAAAATAATTGCTATTTTTCATTCTCATTCAAATATAAATAATAGTAAATAATATATAATTTTTGACTGAACTGAACCCAAGTGCCCGGCCTGTGGCCGGGCACCCCTCGTATTCATGTTCTAACCTAACCTAACCTAAATCTAGTTTTGACACCTTTAGACTTTAGATTCAAGATTTAATGTGAATATATGCATTAATAAAAACTCATTACTATTTTAATACTAGTTATGCTGCTGTTGATGCACTGATGAAAGCCAGATAGCTAGATCAGTGTTTAGTTAGTCGTAGTTGCCGGTGGGCTGAGGTCTAAAGGAATCCAAACTAGTTTTAAAAGGTTTGGATAGGTTAGGTTAGGTTAGAACATGAATAAGACGGGTGCCCGGCCGCAGGCCGGTCACTTAGGTTCAGTTCCGTTTAAAAAAAAAAAAACAAAAAACAAAACGTACCAATACAAAGTACTCTTATTCATATTAGAAGATATTGTAAAATAACAATTAATTTAATTTTTTGTTTTTTTTTTCACTTACACATTAGGCCCGTCGCGCCGCGCCACTACTATATGGGGCGAAGGTGCGAAGTCGACGGCGACGACAAAGTACCGAGTCTAAGGAGACTGATGGCGGCGCCACACAGTGGCGTTATGTCTCTATAAAAGTGGTGGTCTTTTATTATGTTATTTATTAATGGTATTATTTTAATATCATATCAATATTGTACCCCGCACAGGGGGGAGGTACGGGTAGGTAGTGACGAAAAATAACGATACGGGACTCTTACGAGGTCTCGCAATCGGAATGAGTACACTTTAAATATTTTAACGAGGTAAAATTTAAGGGCATTGAGGGTCTGGTGCCAGTGGTGGTTGATTAGATCCACACACTATACTTTTTATAATTATGTGGCGTTATGTCTCTATAAAAGTGGTGGTCTTTTATTATGTTATTTATTAATGGTATTTTTTTAATATCATATCAATATTGTACCCCGCACGGGGGGAGGTAGGGGGGTAGGTAGTGACGAAAAATAACGATACGGGACTCTTACGAGGTCTCGTAATCGGAATGAGTTTCTGCGACTACCATTGTCTGTCGCGGGTAACGGGGAATCAGGGTTCGATTCCGGTGAGGGAGCCTGAGAAACTGCTACCACATCCAAGGAAGGCAGCAGGCGCGCAAATTACCCACTCCCTGCACGGGGGGGGGGAGGTACGGGTAGGTAGTGACGAAAAATAACGATACGGGACTCTTACGAGGTCCCGTCATCGAATAATCATTACACGAACTGCCCACACACTTGTAAATATAGACGCGCAAGATCGTTACACGAACCGCTTACCATTATAGTAAACTACTATGCAAACACACATAACATATACGCAATAAGAGAACTTTAAATTGGAGATTTTACCCTACCACACCCGTCTGTCTCATTCTGAAAACTATTCAAAATAATTGCTATTTTTCATTCTCATTCAAATATAAATAATAGTAAATAATATATAATTTTTGACTGAACTGAACCCAAGTGCCCGGCCTGTGGCCGGGCACCCCTCGTATTCATGTTCTAACCTAACCTAACCTAAATCTAGTTTTGACACCTTTAGACTTTAGATTCAAGATTTAATGTGAATATATGCATTAATAAAAACTCATTACTATTTTAATACTAGTTATGCTGCTGTTGATGCACTGATGAAAGCCAGATAGCTAGATCAGTGTTTAGTTAGTCGTAGTTGCCGGTGGGCTGAGGTCTAAAGGAATCCAAACTAGTTTTAAAAGGTTTGGATAGGTTAGGTTAGGTTAGAACATGAATAAGACGGGTGCCCGGCCGCAGGCCGGTCACTTAGGTTCAGTTCCGTTTAAAAAAAAAAAAACAAAAAACAAAACGTACCAATACAAAGTACTCTTATTCATATTAGAAGATATTGTAAAATAACAATTAATTTAATTTTTTTTTTTTTTTTTCACTTACACATTAGGCCCGTCGCGCCGCGCCACTTCTATATGGGGCGAAGGTGCGAAGTCGACGGCGACGACAAAGTACCGAGTCTAAGGAGACTGATGGCGGCGCCACACAGTTGCGTTATGTCTCTATAAAAGTGGTGGTCTTTTATTATGTTATTTATTAATGGTATTATTTTAATATCATATCAATATTGTACCCCGCACAGGGGGGAGGTACGGGTAGGTAGTGACGAAAAATAACGATACGGGACTCTTACGAGGTCTCGCAATCGGAATGAGTACACTTTAAATATTTTAACGAGGTAAAATTTAAGGGCATTGAGGGTCTGGTGCCAGTGGTGGTTGATTAGATCCACACACTATACTTTTTATAATTATGTGGCGTTATGTCTCTATAAAAGTGGTGGTCTTTTATTATGTTATTTATTAATGGTATTTTTTTAATATCATATCAATATTGTACCCCGCACGGGGGGAGGTAGGGGGGTAGGTAGTGACGAAAAATAACGATACGGGACTCTTACGAGGTCTCGTAATCGGAATGAGTTTCTGCGACTACCATTGTCTGTCGCGGGTAACGGGGAATCAGGGTTCGATTCCGGTGAGGGAGCCTGAGAAACTGCTACCACATCCAAGGAAGGCAGCAGGCGCGCAAATTACCCTTTCCCTGCACGGGGGGGGAGGTACGGGTAGGTAGTGACGAAAAATAACGATACGGGACTCTTACGAGGTCCCGTCATCGAATAATCAATACACGAACTGCCCACACACTTGTAAATATAGACGCGCAAGATCGTTACACGAACCGCTTACCATTATAGTAAACTACTATGCAAACACACATAACATATACGCAATAAGAGAACTTTAAATTGGAGATTTTACCCTACCACACCCGTCTGTCTCATTCTGAAAACTATTCAAAATAATTGCTATTTTTCATTCTCATTCAAATATAAATAATAGTAAATAATATATAATTTTTGACTGAACTGAACCCAAGTGCCCGGCCTGTGGCCGGGCACCCCTCGTATTCATGTTCTAACCTAACCTAACCTAAATCTAGTTTTGACACCTTTAGACTTTAGATTCAAGATTTAATGTGAATATATGCATTAATAAAAACTCATTACTATTTTAATACTAGTTATGCTGCTGTTGATGCACTGATGAAAGCCAGATAGCTAGATCAGTGTTTAGTTAGTCGTAGTTGCCGGTGGGCTGAGGTCTAAAGGAATCCAAACTAGTTTTAAAAGGTTTGGATAGGTTAGGTTAGGTTAGAACATGAATAAGACGGGTGCCCGGCCGCAGGCCGGTCACTTAGGTTCAGTTCCGTTTAAAAAAAAAAAAACAAAAAACAAAACGTACCAATACAAAGTACTCTTATTCATATTAGAAGATATTGTAAAATAACAATTAATTTAATTTTTTTTTTTTTTTTTCACTTACACATTAGGCCCGTCGCGCCGCGCCACTACTATATGGGGCGAAGGTGCGAAGTCGACGGCGACGACAAAGTACCGAGTCTAAGGAGACTGATGGCGGCGCCACACAGTGGCGTTATGTCTCTATAAAAGTGGTGGTCTTTTATTATGTTATTTATTAATGGTATTATTTTAATATCATATCAATATTGTACCCCGCACAGGGGGGAGGTACGGGTAGGTAGTGACGAAAAATAACGATACGGGACTCTTACGAGGTCTCGCAATCGGAATGAGTACACTTTAAATATTTTAACGAGGTAAAATTTAAGGGCATTGAGGGTCTGGTGCCAGTGGTGGTTGATTAGATCCACACACTATACTTTTTATAATTATGTGGCGTTATGTCTCTATAAAAGTGGTGGTCTTTTATTATGTTATTTATTAATGGTATTTTTTTAATATCATATCAATATTGTACCCCGCACGGGGGGAGGTAGGGGGGTAGGTAGTGACGAAAAATAACGATACGGGACTCTTACGAGGTCTCGTAATCGGAATGAGTTTCTGCGACTACCATTGTCTGTCGCGGGTAACGGGGAATCAGGGTTCGATTCCGGTGAGGGAGCCTGAGAAACTGCTACCACATCCAAGGAAGGCAGCAGGCGCGCAAATTACCCACTCCCTGCACGGGGGGGGAGGTACGGGTAGGTAGTGACGAAAAATAACGATACGGGACTCTTACGAGGTCCCGTCATCGAATAATCAATACACGAACTGCCCACACACTTGCAAATATAGACGCGCAAGATCGTTACACGAACCGCTTACCATTATAGTAAACTACTATGCAAACACACATAACATATACGCAATAAGAGAACTTTAAATTGGAGATTTTACCCTACCACACCCGTCTGTCTCATTCTGAAAACTATTCAAAATAATTGCTATTTTTCATTCTCATTCAAATATAAATAATAGTAAATAATATATAATTTTTGACTGAACTGAACCCAAGTGCCCGGCCTGTGGCCGGGCACCCCTCGTATTCATGTTCTAACCTAACCTAACCTAAATCTAGTTTTGACACCTTTAGACTTTAGATTCAAGATTTAATGTGAATATATGCATTAATAAAAACTCATTACTATTTTAATACTAGTTATGCTGCTGTTGATGCACTGATGAAAGCCAGATAGCTAGATCAGTGTTTAGTTAGTCGTAGTTGCCGGTGGGCTGAGGTCTAAAGGAATCCAAACTAGTTTTAAAAGGTTTGGATAGGTTAGGTTAGGTTAGAACATGAATAAGACGGGTGCCCGGCCGCAGGCCGGTCACTTAGGTTCAGTTCCGTTTAAAAAAAAAAAAACAAAAAACAAAACGTACCAATACAAAGTACTCTTATTCATATTAGAAGATATTGTAAAATAACAATTAATTTAATTTTTTTTTTTTTTTTCACTTACACATTAGGCCCGTCGCGCCGCGCCACTACTATATGGGGCGAAGGTGCGAAGTCGACGGCGACGACAAAGTACCGAGTCTAAGGAGACTGATGGCGGCGCCACACAGTGGCGTTATGTCTCTATAAAAGTGGTGGTCTTTTATTATGTTATTTATTAATGGTATTATTTTAATATCATATCAATATTGTACCCCGCACAGGGGGGAGGTACGGGTAGGTAGTGACGAAAAATAACGATACGGGACTCTTACGAGGTCTCGCAATCGGAATGAGTACACTTTAAATATTTTAACGAGGTAAAATTTAAGGGCATTGAGGGTCTGGTGCCAGTGGTGGTTGATTAGATCCACACACTATACTTTTTATAATTATGTGGCGTTATGTCTCTATAAAAGTGGTGGTCTTTTATTATGTTATTTATTAATGGTATTTTTTTAATATCATATCAATATTGTACCCCGCACGGGGGGAGGTAGGGGGGGGTAGGTAGTGACGAAAAATAACGATACGGGACTCTTACGAGGTCTCGTAATCGGAATGAGTTTCTGCGACTACCATTGTCTGTCGCGGGTAACGGGGAATCAGGGTTCGATTCCGGTGAGGGAGCCTGAGAAACTGCTACCACATCCAAGGAAGGCAGCAGGCGCGCAAATTACCCACTCCCTGCACGGGGGGGGAGGTACGGGTAGGTAGTGACGAAAAATAACGATACGGGACTCTTACGAGGTCCCGTCATCGAATAATCAATACACGAACTGCCCACACACTTGCAAATATAGACGCGCAAGATCGTTACACGAACCGCTTACCATTATAGTAAACTACTATGCAAACACACATAACATATACGCAATAAGAGAACTTTAAATTGGAGATTTTACCCTACCACACCCGTCTGTCTCATTCTGAAAACTATTCAAAATAATTGCTATTTTTCATTCTCATTCAAATATAAATAATAGTAAATAATATATAATTTTTGACTGAACTGAACCCAAGTGCCCGGCCTGTGGCCGGGCACCCCTCGTATTCATGTTCTAACCTAACCTAACCTAAATCTAGTTTTGACACCTTTAGACTTTAGATTCAAGATTTAATGTGAATATATGCATTAATAAAAACTCATTACTATTTTAATACTAGTTATGCTGCTGTTGATGCACTGATGAAAGCCAGATAGCTAGATCAGTGTTTAGTTAGTCGTAGTTGCCGGTGGGCTGAGGTCTAAAGGAATCCAAACTAGTTTTAAAAGGTTTGGATAGGTTAGGTTAGGTTAGAACATGAATAAGACGGGTGCCCGGCCGCAGGCCGGTCACTTAGGTTCAGTTCCGTTTAAAAAAAAAAAAACAAAAAACAAAACGTACCAATACAAAGTACTCTTATTCATATTAGAAGATATTGTAAAATAACAATTAATTTAATTTTTTTTTTTTTTTTCACTTACACATTAGGCCCGTCGCGCCGCGCCACTACTATATGGGGCGAAGGTGCGAAGTCGACGGCGACGACAAAGTACCGAGTCTAAGGAGACTGATGGCGGCGCCACACAGTGGCGTTATGTCTCTATAAAAGTGGTGGTCTTTTATTATGTTATTTATTAATGGTATTATTTTAATATCATATCAATATTGTACCCCGCACAGGGGGGAGGTACGGGTAGGTAGTGACGAAAAATAACGATACGGGACTCTTACGAGGTCTCGCAATCGGAATGAGTACACTTTAAATATTTTAACGAGGTAAAATTTAAGGGCATTGAGGGTCTGGTGCCAGTGGTGGTTGATTAGATCCACACACTATACTTTTTATAATTATGTGGCGTTATGTCTCTATAAAAGTGGTGGTCTTTTATTATGTTATTTATTAATGGTATTTTTTTAATATCATATCAATATTATATATATTGTACCCCGCACGGGGGGAGGTAGGGGGGGGTAGGTAGTGACGAAAAATAACGATACGGGACTCTTACGAGGTCTCGTAATCGGAATGAGTTTCTGCGACTACCATTGTCTGTCGCGGGTAACGGGGAATCAGGGTTCGATTCCGGTGAGGGAGCCTGAGAAACTGCTACCACATCCAAGGAAGGCAGCAGGCGCGCAAATTACCCACTCCCTGCACGGGGGGGGAGGTACGGGTAGGTAGTGACGAAAAATAACGATACGGGACTCTTACCGTCATCGAATAATCAATACACGAACTGCCCACACACTTGTAAATATAGACGCGCAAGATCGTTACACGAACCGCTTACCATTATAGTAAACTACTATGCAAACACACATAACATATACGCAATAAGAGAACTTTAAATTGGAGATTTTACCCTACCACACCCGTCTGTCTCATTCTGAAAACTATTCAAAATAATTGCTATTTTTCATTCTCATTCAAATATAAATAATAGTAAATAATATATAATTTTTGACTGAACTGAACCCAAGTGCCCGGCCTGTGGCCGGGCACCCCTCGTATTCATGTTCTAACCTAACCTAACCTAAATCTAGTTTTGACACCTTTAGACTTTAGATTCAAGATTTAATGTGAATATATGCATTAATAAAAACTCATTACTATTTTAATACTAGTTATGCTGCTGTTGATGCACTGATGAAAGCCAGATAGCTAGATCAGTGTTTAGTTAGTCGTAGTTGCCGGTGGGCTGAGGTCTAAAGGAATCCAAACTAGTTTTAAAAGGTTTGGATAGGTTAGGTTAGGTTAGAACATGAATAAGACGGGTGCCCGGCCGCAGGCCGGTCACTTAGGTTCAGTTCCGTTTAAAAAAAAAAAAACAAAAAACAAAACGTACCAATACAAAGTACTCTTATTCATATTAGAAGATATTGTAAAATAACAATTAATTTAATTTTTTTTTTTTTTTTTCACTTACACATTAGGCCCGTCGCGCCGCGCCACTACTATATGGGGCGAAGGTGCGAAGTCGACGGCGACGACAAAGTACCGAGTCTAAGGAGACTGATGGCGGCGCCACACAGTGGCGTTATGTCTCTATAAAAGTGGTGGTCTTTTATTATGTTATTTATTAATGGTATTTTTTTAATATCATATCAATATTGTACCCCGCACGGGGGGAGGTAGGGGGGTAGGTAGTGACGAAAAATAACGATACGGGACTCTTACGAGGTCTCGTAATCGGAATGAGTTTCTGCGACTACCATTGTCTGTCGCGGGTAACGGGGAATCAGGGTTCGATTCCGGTGAGGGAGCCTGAGAAACTGCTACCACATCCAAGGAAGGCAGCAGGCGCGCAAATTACCCACTCCCTGCACGGGGGGGGAGGTACGGGTAGGTAGTGACGAAAAATAACGATACGGGACTCTTACGAGGTCCCGTCATCGAATAATCAATACACGAACTGCCCACACACTTGTAAATATAGACGCGCAAGATCGTTACACGAACCGCTTACCATTATAGTAAACTACTATGCAAACACACATAACATATACGCAATAAGAGAACTTTAAATTGGAGATTTTACCCTACCACACCCGTCTGTCTCATTCTGAAAACTATTCAAAATAATTGCTATTTTTCATTCTCATTCAAATATAAATAATAGTAAATAATATATAATTTTTGACTGAACTGAACCCAAGTGCCCGGCCTGTGGCCGGGCACCCCTCGTATTCATGTTCTAACCTAACCTAACCTAAATCTAGTTTTGACACCTTTAGACTTTAGATTCAAGATTTAATGTGAATATATGCATTAATAAAAACTCATTACTATTTTAATACTAGTTATGCTGCTGTTGATGCACTGATGAAAGCCAGATAGCTAGATCAGTGTTTAGTTAGTCGTAGTTGCCTGTGGGCTGAGGTCTAAAGGAATCCAAACTAGTTTTAAAAGGTTTGGATAGGTTAGGTTAGGTTAGAACATGAATAAGACGGGTGCCCGGCCGCAGGCCGGTCACTTAGGTTCAGTTCCGTTACAAAGTACTCTTATTCATATTAGAAGATATTGTAAAATAACAATTAATTTAATTTTTTTTTTTTTTTTTCACTTACACATTAGGCCCGTCGCGCCGCGCCACTACTATATGGGGCGAAGGTGCGAAGTCGACGGCGACGACAAAGTACCGAGTCTAAGGAGACTGATGGCGGCGCCACACAGTGGCGTTATGTCTCTATAAAAGTGGTGGTCTTTTATTATGTTATTTATTAATGGTATTATTTTAATATCATATCAATATTGTACCCCGCACAGGGGGGAGGTACGGGTAGGTAGTGACGAAAAATAACGATACGGGACTCTTACGAGGTCTCGCAATCGGAATGAGTACACTTTAAATATTTTAACGAGGTAAAATTTAAGGGCATTGAGGGTCTGGTGCCAGTGGTGGTTGATTAGATCCACACACTATACTTTTTATAATTATGTGGCGTTATGTCTCTATAAAAGTGGTGGTCTTTTATTATGTTATTTATTAATGGTATTTTTTTAATATCATATCAATATTGTACCCCGCACGGGGGGAGGTAGGGGGGTAGGTAGTGACGAAAAATAACGATACGGGACTCTTACGAGGTCTCGTAATCGGAATGAGTTTCTGCGACTACCATTGTCTGTCGCGGGTAACGGGGAATCAGGGTTCGATTCCGGTGAGGGAGCCTGAGAAACTGCTACCACATCCAAGGAAGGCAGCAGGCGCGCAAATTACCCACTCCCTGCACGGGGGGGGAGGTACGGGTAGGTAGTGACGAAAAATAACGATACGGGACTCTTACGAGGTCCCGTCATCGAATAATCAATACACGAACTGCCCACACACTTGTAAATATAGACGCGCAAGATCGTTACACGAACCGCTTACCATTATAGTAAACTACTATGCAAACACACATAACATATACGCAATAAGAGAACTTTAAATTGGAGATTTTACCCTACCACACCCGTCTGTCTCATTCTGAAAACTATTCAAAATAATTGCTATTTTTCATTCTCATTCAAATATAAATAATAGTAAATAATATATAATTTTTGACTGAACTGAACCCAAGTGCCCGGCCTGTGGCCGGGCACCCCTCGTATTCATGTTCTAACCTAACCTAACCTAAATCTAGTTTTGACACCTTTAGACTTTAGATTCAAGATTTAATGTGAATATATGCATTAATAAAAACTCATTACTATTTTAATACTAGTTATGCTGCTGTTGATGCACTGATGAAAGCCAGATAGCTAGATCAGTGTTTAGTTAGTCGTAGTTGCCGGTGGGCTGAGGTCTAAAGGAATCCAAACTAGTTTTAAAAGGTTTGGATAGGTTAGGTTAGGTTAGAACATGAATAAGACGGGTGCCCGGCCGCAGGCCGGTCACTTAGGTTCAGTTCCGTTTAAAAAAAAAAAACAAAAAACAAAACGTACCAATACAAAGTACTCTTATTCATATTAGAAGATATTGTAAAATAACAATTAATTTAATTTTTTTTTTTTTTTTTCACTTACACATTAGGCCCGTCGCGCCGCGCCACTACTATATGGGGCGAAGGTGCGAAGTCGACGGCGACGACAAAGTACCGAGTCTAAGGAGACTGATGGCGGCGCCACACAGTGGCGTTATGTCTCTATAAAAGTGGTGGTCTTTTATTATGTTATTTATTAATGGTATTTTTTTAATATCATATCAATATTGTACCCCGCACAGGGGGGAGGTACGGGTAGGTAGTGACGAAAAATAACGATACGGGACTCTTACGAGGTCTCGCAATCGGAATGAGTACACTTTAAATATTTTAACGAGGTAAAATTTAAGGGCATTGAGGGTCTGGTGCCAGTGGTGGTTGATTAGATCCACACACTATACTTTTTATAATTATGTGGCGTTATGTCTCTATAAAAGTGGTGGTCTTTTATTATGTTATTTATTAATGGTATTTTTTTAATATCATATCAATATTGTACCCCGCACGGGGGGAGGTAGGGGGGTAGGTAGTGACGAAAAATAACGATACGGGACTCTTACGAGGTCTCGTAATCGGAATGAGTTTCTGCGACTACCATTGTCTGTCGCGGGTAACGGGGAATCAGGGTTCGATTCCGGCGAGGGAGCCTGAGAAACTGCTACCACATCCAAGGAAGGCAGCAGGCGCGCAAATTACCCACTCCCTGCACGGGGGGGGAGGTACGGGTAGGTAGTGACGAAAAATAACGATACGGGACTCTTACGAGGTCCCGTCATCGAATAATCAATACACGAACTGCCCACACACTTGTAAATATAGACGCGCAAGATCGTTACACGAACCGCTTACCATTATAGTAAACTACTATGCAAACACACATAACATATACGCAATAAGAGAACTTTAAATTGGAGATTTTACCCTACCACACCCGTCTGTCTCATTCTGAAAACTATTCAAAATAATTGCTATTTTTCATTCTAATTCAAATATAAATAATAGTAAATAATATATAATTTTTGACTGAACTGAACCCAAGTGCCCGGCCTGTGGCCGGGCACCCCTCGTATTCATGTTCTAACCTAACCTAACCTAAATCTAGTTTTGACACCTTTAGACTTTAGATTCAAGATTTAATGTGAATATATGCATTAATAAAAACTCATTACTATTTTAATACTAGTTATGCTGCTGTTGATGCACTGATGAAAGCCAGATAGCTAGATCAGTGTTTAGTTAGTCGTAGTTGCCGGTGGGCTGAGGTCTAAAGGAATCCAAACTAGTTTTAAAAGGTTTGGATAGGTTAGGTTAGGTTAGAACATGAATAAGACGGGTGCCCGGCCGCAGGCCGGTCACTTAGGTTCAGTTCCGTTTAAAAAAAAAAAAACAAAAAACAAAACGTACCAATACAAAGTACTCTTATTCATATTAGAAGATATTGTAAAATAACAATTAATTTAATTTTTTTTTTTTTTTTTCACTTACACATTAGGCCCGTCGCGCCGCGCCACTACTATATGGGGCGAAGGTGCGAAGTCGACGGCGACGACAAAGTACCGAGTCTAAGGAGACTGATGGCGGCGCCACACAGTGGCGTTATGTCTCTATAAAAGTGGTGGTCTTTTATTATGTTATTTATTAATGGTATTATTTTAATATCATATCAATATTGTACCCCGCACAGGGGGGAGGTACGGGTAGGTAGTGACGAAAAATAACGATACGGGACTCTTACGAGGTCTCGCAATCGGAATGAGTACACTTTAAATATTTTAACGAGGTAAAATTAAAGGGCATTGAGGGTCTGGTGCCAGTGGTGGTTGATTAGATCCACACACTATACTTTTTATAATTTTGTGGCGTTATGTCTCTATAAAAGTGGTGGTTTATTATGTTATTTATTAATGGTATTTTTTTAATATCATATCAATATTGTACCCCGCACGGGGGGAGGTAGGGGGGGGTAGGTAGTGACGAAAAATAACGATACGGGACTCTTACGAGGTCTCGTAATCGGAATGAGTTTCTGCGACTACCATTGTCTGTCGCGGGTAACGGGGAATCAGGGTTCGATTCCGGTGAGGGAGCCTGAGAAACTGCTACCACATCCAAGGAAGGCAGCAGGCGCGCAAATTACCCACTCCCTGCACGGGGGGGGAGGTACGGGTAGGTAGTGACGAAAAATAACGATACGGGACTCTTACGAGGTCCCGTCATCGAATAATCAATACACGAACTGCCCACACACTTGTAAATATAGACGCGCAAGATCGTTACACGAACCGCTTACCATTATAGTAAACTACTATGCAAACACACATAACATATACGCAATAAGAGAACTTTAAATTGGAGATTTTACCCTACCACACCCGTCTGTCTCATTCTGAAAACTATTCAAAATAATTGCTATTTTTCATTCTAATTCAAATATAAATAATAGTAAATAATATATAATTTTTGACTGAACTGAACCCAAGTGCCCGGCCTGTGGCCGGGCACCCCTCGTATTCATGTTCTAACCTAACCTAACCTAAATCTAGTTTTGACACCTTTAGACTTTAGATTCAAGATTTAATGTGAATATATGCATTAATAAAAACTCATTACTATTTTAATACTAGTTATGCTGCTGTTGATGCACTGATGAAAGCCAGATAGCTAGATCAGTGTTTAGTTAGTCGTAGTTGCCGGTGGGCTGAGGTCTAAAGGAATCCAAACTAGTTTTAAAAGGTTTGGATAGGTTAGGTTAGGTTAGAACATGAATAAGACGGGTGCCCGGCCGCAGGCCGGTCACTTAGGTTCAGTTCCGTTTAAAAAAAAAAAAACAAAAAACAAAACGTACCAATACAAAGTACTCTTATTCATATTAGAAGATATTGTAAAATAACAATTAATTTAATTTTTTTTTTTTTTTTCACTTACACATTAGGCCCGTCGCGCCGCGCCACTACTATATGGGGCGAAGGTGCGAAGTCGACGGCGACGACAAAGTACCGAGTCTAAGGAGACTGATGGCGGCGCCACACAGTGGCGTTATGTCTCTATAAAAGTGGTGGTCTTTTATTATGTTATTTATTAATGGTATTATTTTAATATCATATCAATATTGTACCCCGCACAGGGGGGAGGTACGGGTAGGTAGTGACGAAAAATAACGATACGGGACTCTTACGAGGTCTCGCAATCGGAATGAGTACACTTTAAATATTTTAACGAGGTAAAATTTAAGGGCATTGAGGGTCTGGTGCCAGTGGTGGTTGATTAGATCCACACACTATACTTTTTATAATTATGTGGCGTTATGTCTCTATAAAAGTGGTGGTCTTTTATTATGTTATTTATTAATGGTATTTTTTTAATATCATATCAATATTGTACCCCGCACGGGGGGAGGTAGGGGGGTAGGTAGTGACGAAAAATAACGATACGGGACTCTTACGAGGTCTCGTAATCGGAATGAGTTTCTGCGACTACCATTGTCTGTCGCGGGTAACGGGGAATCAGGGTTCGATTCCGGTGAGGGAGCCTGAGAAACTGCTACCACATCCAAGGAAGGCAGCAGGCGCGCAAATTACCCACTCCCTGCACGGGGGGGGAGGTACGGGTAGGTAGTGACGAAAAATAACGATACGGGACTCTTACGAGGTCCCGTCATCGAATAATCAATACACGAACTGCCCACACACTTGTAAATATAGACGCGCAAGATCGTTACACGAACCGCTTACCATTATAGTAAACTACTATGAAAACACACATAACATATACGCAATAAGAGAACTTTAAATTGGAGATTTTACCCTACCACACCCGTCTGTCTCATTCTGAAAACTATTCAAAATAATTGCTATTTTTCATTCTCATTCAAATATAAATAATAGTAAATAATATATAATTTTTGACTGAACTGAACCCAAGTGCCCGGCCTGTGGCCGGGCACCCCTCGTATTCATGTTCTAACCTAACCTAACCTAAATCTAGTTTTGACACCTTTAGACTTTAGATTCAAGATTTAATGTGAATATATGCATTAATAAAAACTCATTACTATTTTAATACTAGTTATGCTGCTGTTGATGCACTGATGAAAGCCAGATAGCTAGATCAGTGTTTAGTTAGTCGTAGTTGCCGGTGGGCTGAGGTCTAAAGGAATCCAAACTAGTTTTAAAAGGTTTGGATAGGTTAGGTTAGGTTAGAACATGAATAAGACGGGTGCCCGGCCGCAGGCCGGTCACTTAGGTTCAGTTCCGTTTAAAAAAAAAAAAACAAAAAACAAAACGTACCAATACAAAGTACTCTTATTCATATTAGAAGATATTGTAAAATAACAATTAATTTAATTTTTTTTTTTTTTTCACTTACACATTAGGCCCGTCGCGCCGCGCCACTACTATATGGGGCGAAGGTGCGAAGTCGACGGCGACGACAAAGTACCGAGTCTAAGGAGACTGATGGCGGCGCCACACAGTGGCGTTATGTCTCTATAAAAGTGGTGGTCTTTTATTATGTTATTTATTAATGGTATTATTTTAATATCATATCAATATTGTACCCCGCACAGGGGGGAGATACGGGTAGGTAGTGACGAAAAATAACGATACGGGACTCTTACGAGGTCTCGCAATCGGAATGAGTACACTTTAAATATTTTAACGAGGTAAAATTTAAGGGCATTGAGGGTCTGGTGCCAGTGGTGGTTGATTAGATCCACACACTATACTTTTTATAATTATGTGGCGTTATGTCTCTATAAAAGTGGTGGTCTTTTATTATGTTATTTATTAATGGTATTTTTTTAATATCATATCAATATTGTACCCCGCACGGGGGGAGGTAGGGGGGTAGGTAGTGACGAAAAATAACGATACGGGACTCTTACGAGGTCTCGTAATCGGAATGAGTTTCTGCGACTACCATTGTCTGTCGCGGGTAACGGGGAATCAGGGTTCGATTCCGGTGAGGGAGCCTGAGAAACTGCTACCACATCCAAGGAAGGCAGCAGGCGCGCAAATTACCCACTCCCTGCACGGGGGGGGAGGTACGGGTAGGTAGTGACGAAAAATAACGATACGGGACTCTTACGAGGTCCCGTCATCGAATAATCAATACACGAACTGCCCACACACTTGTAAATATAGACGCGCAAGATCGTTACACGAACCGCTTACCATTATAGTAAACTACTATGCAAACACACATAACATATACGCAATAAGAGAACTTTAAATTGGAGATTTTACCCTACCACACCCGTCTGTCTCATTCTGAAAACTATTCAAAATAATTGCTATTTTTCATTCTCATTCAAATATAAATAATAGTAAATAATATATAATTTTTGACTGAACTGAACCCAAGTGCCCGGCCTGTGGCCGGGCACCCCTCGTATTCATGTTCTAACCTAACCTAACCTAAATCTAGTTTTGACACCTTTAGACTTTAGATTCAAGATTTAATGTGAATATATGCATTAATAAAAACTCATTACTATTTTAATACTAGTTATGCTGCTGTTGATGCACTGATGAAAGCCAGATAGCTAGATCAGTGTTTAGTTAGTCGTAGTTGCCGGTGGGCTGAGGTCTAAAGGAATCCAAACTAGTTTTAAAAGGTTTGGATAGGTTAGGTTAGGTTAGAACATGAATAAGACGGGTGCCCGGCCGCAGGCCGGTCACTTAGGTTCAGTTCCGTTTAAAAAAAAAAAAACAAAAAACAAAACGTACCAATACAAAGTACTCTTATTCATATTAGAAGATATTGTAAAATAACAATTAATTTAATTTTTTTTTTTTTTTTCACTTACACATTAGGCCCGTCGCGCCGCGCCACTACTATATTGGGCGAAGGTGCGAAGTCGACGGCGACGACAAAGTACCGAGTCTAAGGAGACTGATGGCGGCGCCACACAGTGGCGTTATGTCTCTATAAAAGTGGTGGTCTTTTATTATGTTATTTATTAATGGTATTATTTTAATATCATATCAATATTGTACCCCGCACAGGGGGGAGGTACGGGTAGGTAGTGACGAAAAATAACGATACGGGACTCTTACGAGGTCTCGCAATCGGAATGAGTACACTTTAAATATTTTAACGAGGTAAAATTTAAGGGCATTGAGGGTCTGGTGCCAGTGGTGGTTGATTAGATCCACACACTATACTTTTTATAATTATGTGGCGTTATGTCTCTATAAAAGTGGTGGTCTTTTATTATGTTATTTATTAATGGTATTTTTTTAATATCATATCAATATTGTACCCCGCACGGGGGGAGGTAGGGGGGGGTAGGTAGTGACGAAAAATAACGATACGGGACTCTTACGAGGTCTCGTAATCGGAATGAGTTTCTGCGACTACCATTGTCTGTCGCGGGTAACGGGGAATCAGGGTTCGATTCCGGTGAGGGAGCCTGAGAAACTGCTACCACATCCAAGGAAGGCAGCAGGCGCGCAAATTACCCACTCCCTGCACGGGGGGGGAGGTACGGGTAGGTAGTGACGAAAAATAACGATACGGGACTCTTAGGAGGTCCCGTCATCGAATAATCAATACACGAACTGCCCACACACTTGTAAATATAGACGCGCAAGATCGTTACACGAACCGCTTACCATTATAGTAAACTACTATGCAAACACACATAACATATACGCAATAAGAGAACTTTAAATTGGAGATTTTACCCTACCACACCCGTCTGTCTCATTCTGAAAACTATTCAAAATAATTGCTATTTTTCATTCTCATTCAAATATAAATAATAGTAAATAATATATAATTTTTGACTGAACTGAACCCAAGTGCCCGGCCTGTGGCCGGGCACCCCTCGTATTCATGTTCTAACCTAACCTAACCTAAATCTAGTTTTGACACCTTTAGACTTTAGATTCAAGATTTAATGTGAATATATGCATTAATAAAAACTCATTACTATTTTAATACTAGTTATGCTGCTGTTGATGCACTGATGAAAGCCAGATAGCTAGATCAGTGTTTAGTTAGTCGTAGTTGCCGGTGGGCTGAGGTCTAAAGGAATCCAAACTAGTTTTAAAAGGTTTGGATAGGTTAGGTTAGGTTAGAACATGAATAAGACGGGTGCCCGGCCGCAGGCCGGTCACTTAGGTTCAGTTCCGTTTAAAAAAAAAAAAACAAAAAACAAAACGTACCAATACAAAGTACTCTTATTCATATTAGAAGATATTGTAAAATAACAATTAATTTAATTTTTTTTTTTTTTTTTCACTTACACATTAGGCCCGTCGCGCCGCGCCACTACTATATGGGGCGAAGGTGCGAAGTCGACGGCGACGACAAAGTACCGAGTCTAAGGAGACTGATGGCGGCGCCACACAGTGGCGTTATGTCTCTATAAAAGTGGTGGTCTTTTATTATGTTATTTATTAATGGTATTATTTTAATATCATATCAATATTGTACCCCGCACAGGGGGGAGGTACGGGTAGGTAGTGACGAAAAATAACGATACGGGACTCTTACGAGGTCTCGCAATCGGAATGAGTACACTTTAAATATTTTAACGAGGTAAAATTTAAGGGCATTGAGGGTCTGGTGCCAGTGGTGGTTGATTAGATCCACACACTATACTTTTTATAATTATGTGGCGTTATGTCTCTATAAAAGTGGTGGTCTTTTATTATGTTATTTATTAATGGTATTTTTTTAATATCATATCAATATTGTACCCCGCACGGGGGGAGGTAGGGGGGTAGGTAGTGACGAAAAATAACGATACGGGACTCTTACGAGGTCTCGTAATCGGAATGAGTTTCTGCGACTACCATTGTCTGTCGCGGGTAACGGGGAATCAGGGTTCGATTCCGGTGAGGGAGCCTGAGAAACTGCTACCACATCCACGGAAGGCAGCAGGCGCGTAAATTACCCACTCCCTGCACGGGGGGGGAGGTACGGGTAGGTAGTGACGAAAAATAACGATACGGGACTCTTACGAGGGCCCGTCATCGAATAATCAATACACGAACTGCCCACACACTTGTAAATATAGACGCGCAAGATCGTTACACGAACCGCTTACCATTATAGTAAACTACTATGCAAACACACATAACATATACGCAATAAGAGAACTTTAAATTGGAGATTTTACCCTACCACACCCGTCTGTCTCATTCTGAAAACTATTCAAAATAATTGCTATTTTTCATTCTCATTCAAATATAAATAATAGTAAATAATATATAATTTTTGACTGAACTGAACCCAAGTGCCCGGCCTGTGGCCGGGCACCCCTCGTATTCATGTTCTAACCTAACCTAACCTAAATCTAGTTTTGACACCTTTAGACTTTAGATTCAAGATTTAATGTGAATATATGCATTAATAAAAACTCATTACTATTTTAATACTAGTTATGCTGCTGTTGATGCACTGATGAAAGCCAGATAGCTAGATCAGTGTTTAGTTAGTCGTAGTTGCCGGTGGGCTGAGGTCTAAAGGAATCCAAACTAGTTTTAAAAGGTTTGAATAGGTTAGGTTAGGTTAGAACATGAATAAGACGGGTGCCCGGCCGCAGGCCGGTCACTTAGGTTCAGTTCCGTTTAAAAAAAAAAAACAAAAAACAAAACGTACCAATACAAAGTACTCTTATTCATATTAGAAGATATTGTAAAATAACAATTAATTTAATTTTTTTTTTTTTTTTCACTTACACATTAGGCCCGTCGCGCCGCGCCACTACTATATGGGGCGAAGGTGCGAAGTCGACGGCGACGACAAAGTACCGAGTCTAAGGAGACTGATGGCGGCGCCACACAGTGGCGTTATGTCTCTATAAAAGTGGTGGTCTTTTATTATGTTATTTATTAATGGTATTATTTTAATATCATATCAATATTGTACCCCGCACAGGGGGGAGGTACGGGTAGGTAGTGACGAAAAATAACGATACGGGACTCTTACGAGGTCTCGCAATCGGAATGAGTACACTTTAAATATTTTAACGAGGTAAAATTTAAGGGCATTGAGGGTCTGGTGCCAGTGGTGGTTGATTAGATCCACACACTATACTTTTTATAATTATGTGGCGTTATGTCTCTATAAAAGTGGTGGTCTTTTATTATGTTATTTATTAATGGTATTTTTTTAATATCATATCAATATTGTACCCCGCACGGGGGGAGGTAGGGGGGGGTAGGTAGTGACGAAAAATAACGATACGGGACTCTTACGAGGTCTCGTAATCGGAATGAGTTTCTGCGACTACCATTGTCTGTCGCGGGTAACGGGGAATCAGGGTTCGATTCCGGTGAGGGAGCCTGAGAAACTGCTACCACATCCAAGGAAGGCAGCAGGCGCGCAAATTACCCACTCCCTGCACGGGGGGGGAGGTACGGGTAGGTAGTGACGAAAAATAACGATACGGGACTCTTACGAGGTCCCGTCATCGAATAATCAATACACGAACTGCCCACACACTTGTAAATATAGACGCGCAAGATCGTTACACGAACCGCTTACCATTATAGTAAACTACTATGCAAACACACATAACATATACGCAATAAGAGAACTTTAAATTGGAGATTTTACCCTACCACACCCGTCTGTCTCATTCTGAAAACTATTCAAAATAATTGCTATTTTTCATTCTCATTCAAATATAAATAATAGTAAATAATATATAATTTTTGACTGAACTGAACCCAAGTGCCCGGCCTGTGGCCGGGCACCCCTCGTATTCATGTTCTAACCTAACCTAACCTAAATCTAGTTTTGACACCTTTAGACTTTAGATTCAAGATTTAATGTGAATATATGCATTAATAAAAACTCATTACTATTTTAATACTAGTTATGCTGCTGTTGATGCACTGATGAAAGCCAGATAGCTAGATCAGTGTTTAGTTAGTCGTAGTTGCCGGTGGGCTGAGGTCTAAAGGAATCCAAACTAGTTTTAAAAGGTTTGGATAGGTTAGGTTAGGTTAGAACATGAATAAGACGGGTGCCCGGCCGCAGGCCGGTCACTTAGGTTCAGTTCCGTTTAAAAAAAAAAAAACAAAAAACAAAACGTACCAATACAAAGTACTCTTATTCATATTAGAAGATATTGTAAAATAACAATTAATTTAATTTTTTTTTTTTTTTTCACTTACACATTAGGCCCGTCGCGCCGCGCCACTACTATATGGGGCGAAGGTGCGAAGTCGACGGCGACGACAAAGTACCGAGTCTAAGGAGACTGATGGCGGCGCCACACAGTGGCGTTATGTCTCTATAAAAGTGGTGGTCTTTTATTATGTTATTTATTAATGGTATTATTTTAATATCATATCAATATTGTACCCCGCACAGGGGGGAGGTACGGGTAGGTAGTGACGAAAAATAACGATACGGGACTCTTACGAGGTCTCGCAATCGGAATGAGTACACTTTAAATATTTTAACGAGGTAAAATTTAAGGGCATTGAGGGTCTGGTGCCAGTGGTGGTTGATTAGATCCACACACTATACTTTTTATAATTATGTGGCGTTATGTCTCTATAAAAGTGGTGGTCTTTTATTATGTTATTTATTAATGGTATTTTTTTAATATCATATCAATATTGTACCCCGCACGGGGGGAGGTAGGGGGGTAGGTAGTGACGAAAAATAACGATACGGGACTCTTACGAGGTCTCGTAATCGGAATGAGTTTCTGCGACTACCATTGTCTGTCGCGGGTAACGGGGAATCAGGGTTCGATTCCGGTGAGGGGGCCTGAGAAACTGCTACCACATCCAAGGAAGGCAGCAGGCGCGCAAATTACCCACTCCCTGCACGGGGGGGGAGGTACGGGTAGGTAGTGACGAAAAATAACGATACGGGACTCTTACGAGGTCCCGTCATCGAATAATCAATACACGAACTGCCCACACACTTGTAAATATAGACGCGCAAGATCGTTACACGAACCGCTTACCATTATAGTAAACTACTATGCAAACACACATAACATATACGCAATAAGAGAACTTTAAATTGGAGATTTTACCCTACCACACCCGTCTGTCTCATTCTGAAAACTATTCAAAATAATTGCTATTTTTCATTCTCATTCAAATATAAATAATAGTAAATAATATATAATTTTTGACTGAACTGAACCCAAGTGCCCGGCCTGTGGCCGGGCACCCCTCGTATTCATGTTCTAACCTAACCTAACCTAAATCTAGTTTTGACACCTTTAGACTTTAGATTCAAGATTTAATGTGAATATATGCATTAATAAAAACTCATTACTATTTTAATACTAGTTATGCTGCTGTTGATGCACTGATGAAAGCCAGATAGCTAGATCAGTGTTTAGTTAGTCGTAGTTGCCGGTGGGCTGAGGTCTAAAGGAATCCAAACTAGTTTTAAAAGGTTTGGATAGGTTAGGTTAGGTTAGAACATGAATAAGACGGGTGACCGGCCGCAGGCCGGTCACTTAGGTTCAGTTCCGTTTAAAAAAAAAAAAACAAAAAACAAAACGTACCAATACAAAGTACTCTTATTCATATTAGAAGATATTGTAAAATAACAATTAATTTAATTTTTTTTTTTTTTTTTCACTTACACATTAGGCCCGTCGCGCCGCGCCACTACTATATGGGGCGAAGGTGCGAAGTCGACGGCGACGACAAAGTACCGAGTCTAAGGAGACTGATGGCGGCGCCACACAGTGGCGTTATGTCTCTATAAAAGTGGTGGTCTTTTATTATGTTATTTATTAATGGTATTATTTTAATATCATATCAATATTGTACCCCGCACAGGGGGGAGGTACGGGTAGGTAGTGACGAAAAATAACGATACGGGACTCTTACGAGGTCTCGCAATCGGAATGAGTACACTTTAAATATTTTAACGAGGTAAAATTAAAGGGCATTGAGGGTCTGGTGCCAGTGGTGGTTGATTAGATCCACACACTATACTTTTTATAATTATGTGGCGTTATGTCTCTATAAAAGTGGTGGTCTTTTATTATGTTATTTATTAATGATATTTTTTTAATATCATATCAATATTGTACCCCGCACGGGGGGAGGTAGGGGGGTAGGTAGTGACGAAAAATAACGATACGGGACTCTTACGAGGTCTCGTAATCGGAATGAGTTTCTGCGACTACCATTGTCTGTCGCGGGTAACGGGGAATCAGGGTTCGATTCCGGTGAGGGAGCCTGAGAAACTGCTACCACATCCAAGGAAGGCAGCAGGCGCGCAAATTACCCACTCCCTGCACGGGGGGGGGAGGTACGGGTAGGTAGTGACGAAAAATAACGATACGGGACTCTTACGAGGTCCCGTCATCGAATAATCAATACACGAACTGCCCACACACTTGTAAATATAGACGCGCAAGATCGTTACACGAACCGCTTACCATTATAGTAAACTACTATGCAAACACACATAACATATACGCAATAAGAGAACTTTAAATTGGAGATTTTACCCTACCACACCCGTCTGTCTCATTCTGAAAACTATTCAAAATAATTGCTATTTTTCATTCTCATTCAAATATAAATAATAGTAAATAATATATAATTTTTGACTGAACTGAACCCAAGTGCCCGGCCTGTGGCCGGGCACCCCTCGTATTCATGTTCTAACCTAACCTAACCTAAATCTAGTTTTGACACCTTTAGACTTTAGATTCAAGATTTAATGTGAATATATGCATTAATAAAAACTCATTACTATTTTAATACTAGTTATGCTGCTGTTGATGCACTGATGAAAGCCAGATAGCTAGATCAGTGTTTAGTTAGTCGTAGTTGCCGGTGGGCTGAGGTCTAAAGGAATCCAAACTAGTTTTAAAAGGTTTGGATAGGTTAGGTTAGGTTAGAACATGAATAAGACGGGTGCCCGGCCGCAGGCCGGTCACTTAGGTTCAGTTCCGTTTAAAAAAAAAAAAACAAAAAACAAAACGTACCAATACAAAGTACTCTTATTCATATTAGAAGATATTGTAAAAAAACAATTAATTTAATTTTTTTTTTTTTTTTCACTTACACATTAGGCCCGTCGCGCCGCGCCACTACTATATGGGGCGAAGGTGCGAAGTCGACGGCGACGACAAAGTACCGAGTCTAAGGAGACTGATGGCGGCGCCACACAGTGGCGTTATGTCTCTATAAAAGTGGTGGTCTTTTATTATGTTATTTATTAATGGTATTATTTTAATATCATATCAATATTGTACCCCGCACAGGGGGGAGGTACGGGTAGGTAGTGACGAAAAATAACGATACGGGACTCTTACGAGGTCTCGCAATCGGAATGAGTACACTTTAAATATTTTAACGAGGTAAAATTTAAGGGCATTGAGGGTCTGGTGCCAGTGGTGGTTGATTAGATCCACACACTATACTTTTTATAATTATGTGGCGTTATGTCTCTATAAAAGTGGTGGTCTTTTATTATGTTATTTATTAATGGTATTTTTTTAATATCATATCAATATTGTACCCCGCACGGGGGGAGGTAGGGGGGTAGGTAGTGACGAAAAATAACGATACGGGACTCTTACGAGGTCTCGTAATCGGAATGAGTTTCTGCGACTACCATTGTCTGTCGCGGGTAACGGGGAATCAGGGTTCGATTCCGGTGAGGGAGCCTGAGAAACTGCTACCACATCCAAGGAAGGCAGCAGGCGCGCAAATTACCCACTCCCTGCACGGGGGGGGAGGTACGGGTAGGTAGTGACGAAAAATAACGAGACGGGACTCTTACGAGGTCCCGTCATCGAATAATCAATACACGAACTGCCCACACACTTGTAAATATAGACGCGCAAGATCGTTACACGAACCGCTTACCATTATAGTAAACTACTATGCAAACACACATAACATATACGCAATAAGAGAACTTTAAATTGGAGATTTTACCCTACCACACCCGTCTGTCTCATTCTGAAAACTATTCAAAATAATTGCTATTTTTCATTCTCATTCAAATATAAATAATAGTAAATAATATATAATTTTTGACTGAACTGAACCCAAGTGCCCGGCCTGTGGCCGGGCACCCCTCGTATTCATGTTCTAACCTAACCTAACCTAAATCTAGTTTTGACACCTTTAGACTTTAGATTCAAGATTTAATGTGAATATATGCATTAATAAAAACTCATTACTATTTTAATACTAGTTATGCTGCTGTTGATGCACTGATGAAAGCCAGATAGCTAGATCAGTGTTTAGTTAGTCGTAGTTGCCGGTGGGCTGAGGTCTAAAGGAATCCAAACTAGTTTTAAAAGGTTTGGATAGGTTAGGTTAGGTTAGAACATGAATAAGACGGGTGCCCGGCCGCAGGCCGGTCACTTAGGTTCAGTTCCGTTTAAAAAAAAAAAAACAAAAAACAAAACGTACCAATACAAAGTACTCTTATTCATATTAGAAGATATTGTAAAATAACAATTAATTTAATTTTTTTTTTTTTTTTTCACTTACACATTAGGCCCGTCGCGCCGCGCCACTACTATATGGGGCGAAGGTGCGAAGTCGACGGCGACGACAAAGTACCGAGTCTAAGGAGACTGATGGCGGCGCCACACAGTGGCGTTATGTCTCTATAAAAGTGGTGGTCTTTTATTATGTTATTTATTAATGGTATTATTTTAATATCATATCAATATTGTACCCCGCACAGGGGGGAGGTACGGGTAGGTAGTGACGAAAAATAACGATACGGGACTCTTACGAGGTCTCGCAATCGGAATGAGTACACTTTAAATATTTTAACGAGGTAAAATTTAAGGGCATTGAGGGTCTGGTGCCAGTGGTGGTTGATTAGATCCACACACTATACTTTTTATAATTATGTGGCGTTATGTCTCTATAAAAGTGGTGGTCTTTTATTATGTTATTTATTAATGGTATTTTTTTAATATCATATCAATATTGTACCCCGCACGGGGGGAGGTAGGGGGGGGTAGGTAGTGACGAAAAATAACGATACGGGACTCTTACGAGGTCTCGTAATCGGAATGAGTTTCTGCGACTACCATTGTCTGTCGCGGGTAACGGGGAATCAGGGTTCGATTCCGGTGAGGGAGCCTGAGAAACTGCTACCACATCCAAGGAAGGCAGCAGGCGCGCAAATTACCCACTCCCTGCACGGGGGGGGAGGTACGGGTAGGTAGTGACGAAAAATAACGATACGGGACTCTTACGAGGTCCCGTCATCGAATAATCAATACACGAACTGCCCACACACTTGTAAATATAGACGCGCAAGATCGTTACACGAACCGCTTACCATTATAGTAAACTACTATGCAAACACACATAACATATACGCAATAAGAGAACTTTAAATTGGAGATTTTACCCTACCACACCCGTCTGTCTCATTCTGAAAACTATTCAAAATAATTGCTATTTTTCATTCTCATTCAAATATAAATAATAGTAAATAATATATAATTTTTGACTGAACTGAACCCAAGTGCCCGGCCTGTGGCCGGGCACCCCTCGTATTCATGTTCTAACCTAACCTAACCTAAATCTAGTTTTGACACCTTTAGACTTTAGATTCAAGATTTAATGTGAATATATGCATTAATAAAAACTCATTACTATTTTAATACTAGTTATGCTGCTGTTGATGCACTGATGAAAGCCAGATAGCTAGATCAGTGTTTAGTTAGTCGTAGTTGCCGGTGGGCTGAGGTCTAAAGGAATCCAAACTAGTTTTAAAAGGTTTGGATAGGTTAGGTTAGGTTAGAACATGAATAAGACGGGTGCCCGGCCGCAGGCCGGTCACTTAGGTTCAGTTCCGTTTAAAAAAAAAAAAACAAAAAACAAAACGTACCAATACAAAGTACTCTTATTCATATTAGAAGATATTGTAAAATAACAATTAATTTAATTTTTTTTTTTTTTTTTCACTTACACATTAGGCCCGTCGCGCCGCGCCACTACTATATGGGGCGAAGGTGCGAAGTCGACGGCGACGACAAAGTACCGAGTCTAAGGAGACTGATGGCGGCGCCACACAGTGGCGTTATGTCTCTATAAAAGTGGTGGTCTTTTATTATGTTATTTATTAATGGTATTATTTTAATATCATATCAATATTGTACCCCGCACAGGGGGGAGGTACGGGTAGGTAGTGACGAAAAATAACGATACGGGACTCTTACGAGGTCTCGCAATCGGAATGAGTACACTTTAAATATTTTAACGAGGTAAAATTTAAGGGCATTGAGGGTCTGGTGCCAGTGGTGGTTGATTAGATCCACACACTATACTTTTTATAATTATGTGGCGTTATGTCTCTATAAAAGTGGTGGTCTTTTATTATGTTATTTATTAATGGTATTTTTTTAATATCATATCAATATTGTACCCCGCACGGGGGGAGGTAGGGGGGTAGGTAGTGACGAAAAATAACGATACGGGACTCTTACGAGGTCTCGTAATCGGAATGAGTTTCTGCGACTACCATTGTCTGTCGCGGGTAACGGGGAATCAGGGTTCGATTCCGGTGAGGGAGCCTGAGAAACTGCTACCACATCCAAGGAAGGCAGCAGGCGCGTAAATTACCCACTCCCTGCACGGGGGGGGAGGTACGGGTAGGTAGTGACGAAAAATAACGATACGGGACTCTTACGAGGGCCCGTCATCGAATAATCAATACACGAACTGCCCACACACTTGTAAATATAGACGCGCAAGATCGTTACACGAACCGCTTACCATTATAGTAAACTACTATGCAAACACACATAACATATACGCAATAAGAGAACTTTAAATTGGAGATTTTACCCTACCACACCCGTCTGTCTCATTCTGAAAACTATTCAAAATAATTGCTATTTTTCATTCTCATTCAAATATAAATAATAGTAAATAATATATAATTTTTGACTGAACTGAACCCAAGTGCCCGGCCTGTGGCCGGGCACCCCTCGTATTCATGTTCTAACCTAACCTAACCTAAATCTAGTTTTGACACCTTTAGACTTTAGATTCAAGATTTAATGTGAATATATGCATTAATAAAAACTCATTACTATTTTAATACTAGTTATGCTGCTGTTGATGCACTGATGAAAGCCAGATAGCTAGATCAGTGTTTAGTTAGTCGTAGTTGCCGGTGGGCTGAGGTCTAAAGGAATCCAAACTAGTTTTAAAAGGTTTGGATAGGTTAGGTTAGGTTAGAACATGAATAAGACGGGTGCCCGGCCGCAGGCCGGTCACTTAGGTTCAGTTCCGTTTAAAAAAAAAAAAACAAAAAACAAAACGTACCAATACAAAGTACTCTTATTCATATTAGAAGATATTGTAAAATAACAATTAATTTAATTTTTTTTTTTTTTTTCACTTACACATTAGGCCCGTCGCGCCGCGCCACTACTATATGGGGCGAAGGTGCGAAGTCGACGGCGACGACAAAGTACCGAGTCTAAGGAGACTGATGGCGGCGCCACACAGTGGCGTTATGTCTCTATAAAAGTGGTGGTCTTTTATTATGTTATTTATTAATGGTATTTTTTTAATATCATATCAATATTGTACCCCGCACGGGGGGAGGTAGGGGGGTAGGTAGTGACGAAAAATAACGATACGGGACTCTTACGAGGTCTCGTAATCGGAATGAGTTTCTGCGACTACCATTGTCTGTCGCGGGTAACGGGGAATCAGGGTTCGATTCCGGTGAGGGAGCCTGAGAAACTGCTACCACATCCAAGGAAGGCAGCAGGCGCGTAAATTACCCACTCCCTGCACGGGGGGGGAGGTACGGGTAGGTAGTGACGAAAAATAACGATACGGGACTCTTACGAGGGCCCGTCATCGAATAATCAATACACGAACTGCCCACACACTTGTAAATATAGACGCGCAAGATCGTTACACGAACCGCTTACCATTATAGTAAACTACTATGCAAACACACATAACATATACGCAATAAGAGAACTTTAAATTGGAGATTTTACCCTACCACACCCGTCTGTCTCATTCTGAAAACTATTAAAAATAATTGCTATTTTTCATTCTCATTCAAATATAAATAATAGTAAATAATATATAATTTTTGACTGAACTGAACCCAAGTGCCCGGCCTGTGGCCGGGCACCCCTCGTATTCATGTTCTAACCTAACCTAACCTAAATCTAGTTTTGACACCTTTAGACTTTAGATTCAAGATTTAATGTGAATATATGCATTAATAAAAACTCATTACTATTTTAATACTAGTTATGCTGCTGTTGATGCACTGATGAAAGCCAGATAGCTAGATCAGTGTTTAGTTAGTCGTAGTTGCCGGTGGGCTGAGGTCTAAAGGAATCCAAACTAGTTTTAAAAGGTTTGGATAGGTTAGGTTAGGTTAGAACATGAATAAGACGGGTGCCCGGCCGCAGGCCGGTCACTTAGGTTCAGTTCCGTTTAAAAAAAAAAAAACAAAAAACAAAACGTACCAATACAAAGTACTCTTATTCATATTAGAAGATATTGTAAAATAACAATTAATTTAATTTTTTTTTTTTTTTTTCACTTACACATTAGGCCCGTTTCGCCGCGCCACTACTATATGGGGCGAAGGTGCGAAGTCGACGGCGACGACAAAGTACCGAGTCTAAGGAGACTGATGGCGGCGCCACACAGTGGCGTTATGTCTCTATAAAAGTGGTGGTCTTTTATTATGTTATTTATTAATGGTATTATTTTAATATCATATCAATATTGTACCCCGCACAGGGGGGAGGTACGGGTAGGTAGTGACGAAAAATAACGATACGGGACTCTTACGAGGTCTCGCAATCGGAATGAGTACACTTTAAATATTTTAACGAGGTAAAATTTAAGGGCATTGAGGGTCTGGTGCCAGTGGTGGTTGATTAGATCCACACACTATACTTTTTATAATTATGTGGCGTTATGTCTCTATAAAAGTGGTGGTCTTTTATTATGTTATTTATTAATGGTATTTTTTTAATATCATATCAATATTGTACCCCGCACGGGGGGAGGTAGGGGGGTAGGTAGTGACGAAAAATAACGATACGGGACTCTTACGAGGTCTCGTAATCGGAATGAGTTTCTGCGACTACCATTGTCTGTCGCGGGTAACGGGGAATCAGGGTTCGATTCCGGTGAGGGAGCCTGAGAAACTGCTACCACATCCAAGGAAGGCAGCAGGCGCGTAAATTACCCACTCCCTGCACGATGGGGGAGGTACGGGTAGGTAGTGACGAAAAATAACGATACGGGACTCTTACGAGGGCCCGTCATCGAATAATCAATACACGAACTGCCCACACACTTGTAAATATAGACGCGCAAGATCGTTACACGAACCGCTTACCATTATAGTAAACTACTATGCAAACACACATAACATATACGCAATAAGCGAACTTTAAATTGGAGATTTTACCCTACCACACCCGTCTGTCTCATTCTGAAAACTATTCAAAATAATTGCTATTTTTCATTCTCATTCAAATATAAATAATAGTAAATAATATATAATTTTTGACTGAACTGAACCCAAGTGCCCGGCCTGTGGCCGGGCACCCCTCGTATTCATGTTCTAACCTAACCTAACCTAAATCTAGTTTTGACACCTTTAGACTTTAGATTCAAGATTTAATGTGAATATATGCATTAATAAAAACTCATTACTATTTTAATACTAGTTATGCTGCTGTTGATGCACTGATGAAAGCCAGATAGCTAGATCAGTGTTTAGTTAGTCGTAGTTGCCGGTGGGCTGAGGTCTAAAGGAATCCAAACTAGTTTTAAAAGGTTTGGATAGGTTAGGTTAGGTTAGAACATGAATAAGACGGGTGCCCGGCCGCAGGCCGGTCACTTAGGTTCAGTTCCGTTTAAAAAAAAAAAAACAAAAAACAAAACGTACCAATACAAAGTACTCTTATTCATATTAGAAGATATTGTAAAATAACAATTAATTTAATTTTTTTTTTTTTTTTTCACTTACACATTAGGCCCGTCGCGCCGCGCCACTACTATATGGGGCGAAGGTGCGAAGTCGACGGCGACGACAAAGTACCGAGTCTAAGGAGACTGATGGCGGCGCCACACAGTGGCGTTATGTCTCTATAAAAGTGGTGGTCTTTTATTATGTTATTTATTAATGGTATTATTTTAATATCATATCAATATTGTACCCCGCACAGGGGGGAGGTACGGGTAGGTAGTGACGAAAAATAACGATACGGGACTCTTACGAGGTCTCGCAATCGGAATGAGTACACTTTAAATATTTTAACGAGGTAAAATTTAAGGGCATTGAGGGTCTGGTGCCAGTGGTGGTTGATTAGATCCACACACTATACTTTTTATAATTATGTGGCGTTATGTCTCTATAAAAGTGGTGGTCTTTTATTATGTTATTTATTAATGGTATTTTTTTAATATCATATCAATATTGTACCCCGCACGGGGGGAGGTAGGGGGGTAGGTAGTGACGAAAAATAACGATACGGGACTCTTACGAGGTCTCGTAATCGGAATGAGTTTCTGCGACTACCATTGTCTGTCGCGGGTAACGGGGAATCAGGGTTCGATTCCGGTGAGGGAGCCTGAGAAACTGCTACCACATCCAAGGAAGGCAGCAGGCGCGTAAATTACCCACTCCCTGCACGGGGGGGGAGGTACGGGTAGGTAGTGACGAAAAATAACGATACGGGACTCTTACGAGGGCCCGTCATCGAATAATCAATACACGAACTGCCCACACACTTGTAAATATAGACGCGCAAGATCGTTACACGAACCGCTTACCATTATAGTAAACTACTATGCAAACACACATAACATATACGCAATAAGAGAACTTTAAATTGGAGATTTTACCCTACCACACCCGTCTGTCTCATTCTGAAAACTATTCAAAATAATTGCTATTTTTCATTCTCATTCAAATATAAATAATAGTAAATAATATATAATATGTAATGTGGTCTTTTATTATGTTATTTATTAATGGTATTTTTTTAATATCATATCAATATTGTACCCCGCACGGGGGGAGGTAGGGGGGGGTAGGTAGTGACGAAAAATAACGATACGGGACTCTTACGAGGTCTCGTAATCGGAATGAGTTTCTGCGACTACCATTGTCTGTCGCGGGTAACGGGGAATCAGGGTTCGATTCCGGTGAGGGAGCCTGAGAAACTGCTACCACATCCAAGGAAGGCAGCAGGCGCGCAAATTACCCACTCCCTGCACGGGGGGGGAGGTACGGGTAGGTAGTGACGAAAAATAACGATACGGGACTCTTACGAGGGCCCGTCATCGAATAATCAATACACGAACTGCCCACACACTTGTAAATATAGACGCGCAAGATCGTTACACGAACCGCTTACCATTATAGTAAACTACTATGCAAACACACATAACATATACGCAATAAGAGAACTTTAAATTGGAGATTTTACCCTACCACACCCGTCTGTCTCATTCTGAAAACTATTCAAAATAATTGCTATTTTTCATTCTCATTCAAATATAAATAATAGTAAATAATATATAATTTTTGACTGAACTGAACCCAAGTGCCCGGCCTGTGGCCGGGCACCCCTCGTATTCATGTTCTAACCTAACCTAACCTAAATCTAGTTTTGACACCTTTAGACTTTAGATTCAAGATTTAATGTGAATATATGCATTAATAAAAACTCATTACTATTTTAATACTAGTTATGCTGCTGTTGATGCACTGATGAAAGCCAGATAGCTAGATCAGTGTTTAGTTAGTCGTAGTTGCCGGTGGGCTGAGGTCTAAAGGAATCCAAACTAGTTTTAAAAGGTTTGGATAGGTTAGGTTAGGTTAGAACATGAATAAGACGGGTGCCCGGCCGCAGGCCGGTCACTTAGGTTCAGTTCCGTTTAAAAAAAAAAAAACAAAAAACAAAACATACCAATACAAAGTACTCTTATTCATATTAGAAGATATTGTAAAATAACAATTAATTTAATTTTTTTTTTTTTTTTTCACTTACACATTAGGCCCGTCGCGCCGCGCCACTACTATATGGGGCGAAGGTGCGAAGTCGACGGCGACGACAAAGTACCGAGTCTAAGGAGACTGATGGCGGCGCCACACAGTGGCGTTATGTCTCTATAAAAGTGGTGGTCTTTTATTATGTTATTTATTAATGGTATTATTTTAATATCATATCAATATTGTACCCCGCACAGGGGGGAGGTACGGGTAGGTAGTGACGAAAAATAACGATACGGGACTCTTACGAGGTCTCGCAATCGGAATGAGTACACTTTAAATATTTTAACGAGGTAAAATTTAAGGGCATTGAGGGTCTGGTGCCAGTGGTGGTTGATTAGATCCACACACTATACTTTTTATAATAATGTGGCGTTATGTCTCTATAAAAGTGGTGGTCTTTTATTATGTTATTTATTAATGGTATTTTTTTAATATCATATCAATATTGTACCCCGCACGGGGGGTGGTAGGGGGGTAGGTAGTGACGAAAAATAACGATACGGGACTCTTACGAGGTCTCGTAATCGGAATGAGTTTCTGCGACTACCATTGTCTGTCGCGGGTAACGGGGAATCAGGGTTCGATTCCGGTGAGGGAGCCTGAGAAACTGCTACCACATCCAAGGAAGGCAGCAGGCGCGCAAATTACCCACTCCCTGCACGGGGGGGGAGGTACGGGTAGGTAGTGACGAAAAATAACGATACGGGACTCTTACGAGGTCCCGTCATCGAATAATCAATACACGAACTGCCCACACACTTGTAAATATAGACGCGCAAGATCGTTACACGAACCGCTTACCATTATAGTAAACTACTATGCAAACACACATAACATATACGCAATAAGAGAACTTTAAATTGGAGATTTTACCCTACCACACCCGTCTGTCTCATTCTGAAAACTATTCAAAATAATTGCTATTTTTCATTCTCATTCAAATATAAATAATAGTAAATAATATATAATTTTTGACTGAACTGAACCCAAGTGCCCGGCCTGTGGCCGGGCACCCCTCGTATTCATGTTCTAACCTAACCTAACCTAAATCTAGTTTTGACACCTTTAGACTTTAGATTCAAGATTTAATGTGAATATATGCATTAATAAAAACTCATTACTATTTTAATACTAGTTATGCTGCTGTTGATGCACTGATGAAAGCCAGATAGCTAGATCAGTGTTTAGTTAGTCGTAGTTGCCGGTGGGCTGAGGTCTAAAGGAATCCAAACTAGTTTTAAAAGGTTTGGATAGGTTAGGTTAGGTTAGAACATGAATAAGACGGGTGCCCGGCCGCAGGCCGGTCACTTAGGTTCAGTTCCGTTTAAAAAAAAAAAAACAAAAAACAAAACGTACCAATACAAAGTACTCTTATTCATATTAGAAGATATTGTAAAATAACAATTAATTTAATTTTTTTTTTTTTTTTTCACTTACACATTAGGCCCGTCGCGCCGCGCCACTACTATATGGGGCGAAGGTGCGAAGTCGACGGCGACGACAAAGAACCGAGTCTAAGGAGACTGATGGCGGCGCCACACAGTGGCGTTATGTCTCTATAAAAGTGGTGGTCTTTTATTATGTTATTTATTAATGGTATTATTTTAATATCATATCAATATTGTACCCCGCACAGGGGGGAGGTACGGGTAGGTAGTGACGAAAAATAACGATACGGGACTCTTACGAGGTCTCGCAATCGGAATGAGTACACTTTAAATATTTTAACGAGGTAAAATTTAAGGGCATTGAGGGTCTGGTGCCAGTGGTGGTTGATTAGATCCACACACTATACTTTTTATAATTATGTGGCGTTATGTCTCTATAAAAGTGGTGGTCTTTTATTATGTTATTTATTAATGGTATTTTTTTAATATCATATCAATATTGTACCCCGCACGGGGGGAGGTAGGGGGGTAGGTAGTGACGAAAAATAACGATACGGGACTCTTACGAGGTCTCGTAATCGGAATGAGTTTCTGCGACTACCATTGTCTGTCGCGGGTAACGGGGAATCAGGGTTCGATTCCGGTGAGGGAGCCTGAGAAACTGCTACCACATCCAAGGAAGGCAGCAGGCGCGTAAATTACCCACTCCCTGCACGGGGGGGGAGGTACGGGTAGGTAGTGACGAAAAATAACGATACGGGACTCTTACGAGGGCCCGTCATCGAATAATCAATACACGAACTGCCCACACACTTGTAAATATAGACGCGCAAGATCGTTACACGAACCGCTTACCATTATAGTAAACTACTATGCAAACACACATAACATATACGCAATAAGAGAACTTTAAATTGGAGATTTTACCCTACCACACCCGTCTGTCTCATTCTGAAAACTATTCAAAATAATTGCTATTTTTCATTCTCATTCAAATATAAATAATAGTAAATAATATATAATATGTAATGTGGTCTTTTATTATGTTATTTATTAATGGTATTTTTTTAATATCATATCAATATTGTACCCCGCACGGGGGGAGGTAGGGGGGGGTAGGTAGTGACGAAAAATAACGATACGGGACTCTTACGAGGTCTCGTAATCGGAATGAGTTTCTGCGACTACCATTGTCTGTCGCGGGTAACGGGGAATCAGGGTTCGATTCCGGTGAGGGAGCCTGAGAAACTGCTACCACATCCAAGGAAGGCAGCAGGCGCGCAAATTACCCACTCCCTGCACGGGGGGGGAGGTACGGGTAGGTAGTGACGAAAAATAACGATACGGGACTCTTACGAGGGCCCGTCATCGAATAATCAATACACGAACTGCCCACACACTTGTAAATATAGACGCGCAAGATCGTTACACGAACCGCTTACCATTATAGTAAACTACTATGCAAACACACATAACATATACGCAATAAGAGAACTTTAAATTGGGGATTTTACCCTACCACACCCGTCTGTCTCATTCTGAAAACTATTCAAAATAATTGCTATTTTTCATTCTCATTCAAATATAAATAATAGTAAATAATATATAATTTTTGACTGAACTGAACCCAAGTGCCCGGCCTGTGGCCGGGCACCCCTCGTATTCATGTTCTAACCTAACCTAACCTAAATCTAGTTTTGACACCTTTAGACTTTAGATTCAAGATTTAATGTGAATATATGCATTAATAAAAACTCATTACTATTTTAATACTAGTTATGCTGCTGTTGATGCACTGATGAAAGCCAGATAGCTAGATCAGTGTTTAGTTAGTCGTAGTTGCCGGTGGGCTGAGGTCTAAAGGAATCCAAACTAGTTTTAAAAGGTTTGGATAGGTTAGGTTAGGTTAGAACATGAATAAGACGGGTGCCCGGCCGCAGGCCGGTCACTTAGGTTCAGTTCCGTTTAAAAAAAAAAAAACAAAAAACAAAACATACCAATACAAAGTACTCTTATTCATATTAGAAGATATTGTAAAATAACAATTAATTTAATTTTTTTTTTTTTTTTTCACTTACACATTAGGCCCGTCGCGCCGCGCCACTACTATATGGGGCGAAGGTGCGAAGTCGACGGCGACGACAAAGTACCGAGTCTAAGGAGACTGATGGCGGCGCCACACAGTGGCGTTATGTCTCTATAAAAGTGGTGGTCTTTTATTATGTTATTTATTAATGGTATTATTTTAATATCATATCAATATTGTACCCCGCACAGGGGGGAGGTACGGGTAGGTAGTGACGAAAAATAACGATACGGGACTCTTACGAGGTCTCGCAATCGGAATGAGTACACTTTAAATATTTTAACGAGGTAAAATTTAAGGGCATTGAGGGTCTGGTGCCAGTGGTGGTTGATTAGATCCACACACTATACTTTTTATAATTATGTGGCGTTATGTCTCTATAAAAGTGGTGGTCTTTTATTATGTTATTTATTAATGGTATTTTTTTAATATCATATCAATATTGTACCCCGCACGGGGGGTGGTAGGGGGGTAGGTAGTGACGAAAAATAACGATACGGGACTCTTACGAGGTCTCGTAATCGGAATGAGTTTCTGCGACTACCATTGTCTGTCGCGGGTAACGGGGAATCAGGGTTCGATTCCGGTGAGGGAGCCTGAGAAACTGCTACCACATCCAAGGAAGGCAGCAGGCGCGCAAATTACCCACTCCCTGCACGGGGGGGGAGGTACGGGTAGGTAGTGACGAAAAATAACGATACGGGACTCTTACGAGGTCCCGTCATCGAATAATCAATACACGAACTGCCCACACACTTGTAAATATAGACGCGCAAGATCGTTACACGAACCGCTTACCATTATAGTAAACTACTATGCAAACACACATAACATATACGCAATAAGAGAACTTTAAATTGGAGATTTTACCCTACCACACCCGTCTGTCTCATTCTGAAAACTATTCAAAATAATTGCTATTTTTCATTCTCATTCAAATATAAATAATAGTAAATAATATATAATTTTTGACTGAACTGAACCCAAGTGCCCGGCCTGTGGCCGGGCACCCCTCGTATTCATGTTCTAACCTAACCTAACCTAAATCTAGTTTTGACACCTTTAGACTTTAGATTCAAGATTTAATGTGAATATATGCATTAATAAAAACTCATTACTATTTTAATACTAGTTATGCTGCTGTTGATGCACTGATGAAAGCCAGATAGCTAGATCCGTGTTTAGTTAGTCGTAGTTGCCGGTGGGCTGAGGTCTAAAGGAATCCAAACTAGTTTTAAAAGGTTTGGATAGGTTAGGTTAGGTTAGAACATGAATAAGACGGGTGCCCGGCCGCAGGCCGGTCACTTAGGTTCAGTTCCGTTTAAAAAAAAAAAAACAAAAAACAAAACGTACCAATACAAAGTACTCTTATTCATATTAGAAGATATTGTAAAATAACAATTAATTTAATTTTTTTTTTTTTTTTTCACTTACACATTAGGCCCGTCGCGCCGCGCCACTACTATATGGGGCGAAGGTGCGAAGTCGACGGCGACGACAAAGTACCGAGTCTAAGGAGACTGATGGCGGCGCCACACAGTGGCGTTATGTCTCTATAAAAGTGGTGGTCTTTTATTATGTTATTTATTAATGGTATTATTTTAATATCATATCAATATTGTACCCCGCACAGGGGGGAGGTACGGGTAGGTAGTGACGAAAAATAACGATACGGGACTCTTACGAGGTCTCGCAATCGGAATGAGTACACTTTAAATATTTTAACGAGGTAAAATTTAAGGGCATTGAGGGTCTGGTGCCAGTGGTGGTTGATTAGATCCACACACTATACTTTTTATAATTATGTGGCGTTATGTCTCTATAAAAGTGGTGGTCTTTTATTATGTTATTTATTAATGGTATTTTTTTAATATCATATCAATATTGTACCCCGCACGGGGGGTGGTAGGGGGGTAGGTAGTGACGAAAAATAACGATACGGGACTCTTACGAGGTCTCGTAATCGGAATGAGTTTCTGCGACTACCATTGTCTGTCGCGGGTAACGGGGAATCAGGGTTCGATTCCGGTGAGGGAGCCTGAGAAACTGCTACCACATCCAAGGAAGGCAGCAGGCGCGCAAATTACCCACTCCCTGCACGGGGGGGGAGGTACGGGTAGGTAGTGACGAAAAATAACGATACGGGACTCTTACGAGGTCCCGTCATCGAATAATCAATACACGAACTGCCCACACACTTGTAAATATAGACGCGCAAGATCGTTACACGAACCGCTTACCATTATAGTAAACTACTATGCAAACACACATAACATATACGCAATAAGAGAACTTTAAATTGGAGATTTTACCCTACCACACCCGTCTGTCTCATTCTGAAAACTATTCAAAATAATTGCTATTTTTCATTCTCATTCAAATATAAATAATAGTAAATAATATATAATTTTTGACTGAACTGAACCCAAGTGCCCGGCCTGTGGCCGGGCACCCCTCGTATTCATGTTCTAACCTAACCTAACCTAAATCTAGTTTTGACACCTTTAGACTTTAGATTCAAGATTTAATGTGAATATATGCATTAATAAAAACTCATTACTATTTTAATACTAGTTATGCTGCTGTTGATGCACTGATGAAAGCCAGATAGCTAGATCAGTGTTTAGTTAGTCGTAGTTGCCGGTGGGCTGAGGTCTAAAGGAATCCAAACTAGTTTTAAAAGGTTTGGATAGGTTAGGTTAGGTTAGAACATGAATAAGACGGGTGCCCGGCCGCAGGCCGGTCACTTAGGTTCAGTTCCGTTTAAAAAAAAAAAAACAAAAAACAAAACGTACCAATACAAAGTACTCTTATTCATATTAGAAGATATTGTAAAATAACAATTAATTTAATTTTTTTTTTTTTTTTTCACTTACACATTAGGCCCGTCGCGCCGCGCCACTACTATATGGGGCGAAGGTGCGAAGTCGACGGCGACGACAAAGTACCGAGTCTAAGGAGACTGATGGCGGCGCCACACAGTGGCGTTATGTCTCTATAAAAGTGGTGGTCTTTTATTATGTTATTTATTAATGGTATTATTTTAATATCATATCAATATTGTACCCCGCACAGGGGGGAGGTACGGGTAGGTAGTGACGAAAAATAACGATACGGGACTCTTACGAGGTCTCGCAATCGGAATGAGTACACTTTAAATATTTTAACGAGGTAAAATTTAAGGGCATTGAGGGTCTGGTGCCAGTGGTGGTTGATTAGATCCACACACTATACTTTTTATAATTATGTGGCGTTATGTCTCTATAAAAGTGGTGGTCTTTTATTATGTTATTTATTAATGGTATTTTTTTAATATCATATCAATATTGTGCCCCGCACGGGGGGAGGTAGGGGGGGGTAGGTAGTGACGAAAAATAACGATACGGGACTCTTACGAGGTCTCGTAATCGGAATGAGTTTCTGCGACTACCATTGTCTGTCGCGGGTAACGGGGAATCAGGGTTCGATTCCGGTGAGGGAGCCTGAGAAACTGCTACCACATCCAAGGAAGGCAGCAGGCGCGCAAATTACCCACTCCCTGCACGGGGGGGGAGGTACGGGTAGGTAGTGACGAAAAATAACGATACGGGACTCTTACGAGGTCCCGTCATCGAATAATCAATACACGAACTGCCCACACACTTGTAAATATAGACGCGCAAGATCGTTACACGAACCGCTTACCATTATAGTAAACTACTATGCAAACACACATAACATATACGCAATAAGAGAACTTTAAATTGGAGATTTTACCCTACCACACCCGTCTGTCTCATTCTGAAAACTATTCAAATTAATTGCTATTTTTCATTCTCATTCAAATATAAATAATAGTAAATAATATATAATTTTTGACTGAACTGAACCCAAGTGCCCGGCCTGTGGCCGGGCACCCCTCGTATTCATGTTCTAACCTAACCTAACCTACATCTAGTTTTGACACCTTTAGACTTTAGATTCAAGATTTAATGTGAATATATGCATTAATAAAAACTCATTACTATTTTAATACTAGTTATGCTGCTGTTGATGCACTGATGAAAGCCAGATAGCTAGATCAGTGTTTAGTTAGTCGTAGTTGCCGGTGGGCTGAGGTCTAAAGGAATCCAAACTAGTTTTAAAAGGTTTGGATAGGTTAGGTTAGGTTAGAACATGAATAAGACGGGTGCCCGGCCGCAGGCCGGTCACTTAGGTTCAGTTCCGTTTAAAAAAAAAAAACAAAAAACAAAACGTACCAATACAAAGTACTCTTATTCATATTAGAAGATATTGTAAAATAACAATTAATTTAATTTTTTTTTTTTTTTTCACTTACACATTAGGCCCGTCGCGCCGCGCCACTACTATATGGGGCGAAGGTGCGAAGTCGACGGCGACGACAAAGTACCGAGTCTAAGGAGACTGATGGCGGCGCCACACAGTGGCGTTATGTCTCTATAAAAGTGGTGGTCTTTTATTATGTTATTTATTAATGGTATTATTTTAATATCATATCAATATTGTACCCCGCACAGGGGGGAGGTACGGGTAGGTAGTGACGAAAAATAACGATACGGGACTCTTACGAGGTCTCGCAATCGGAATGAGTACACTTTAAATATTTTAACGAGGTAAAATTAAAGGGCATTGAGGGTCTGGTGCCAGTGGTGGTTGATTAGATCCACACACTATACTTTTTATAATTATGTGGCGTTATGTCTCTATAAAAGTGGTGGTCTTTTATTATGTTATTTATTAATGGTATTTTTTTAATATCATATCAATATTGTACCCCGCACGGGGGGAGGTAGGGGGGGGTAGGTAGTGACGAAAAATAACGATACGGGACTCTTACGAGGTCTCGTAATCGGAATGAGTTTCTGCGACTACCATTGTCTGTCGCGGGTAACGGGGAATCAGGGTTCGATTCCGGTGAGGGAGCCTGAGAAACTGCTACCACATCCAAGGAAGGCAGCAGGCGCGCAAATTACCCACTCCCTGCACGGGGGGGGAGGTACGGGTAGGTAGTGACGAAAAATAACGATACGGGACTCTTACGAGGTCCCGTCATCGAATAATCAATACACGAACTGCCCACACACTTGTAAATATAGACGCGCAAGATCGTTACACGAACCGCTTACCATTATAGTAAACTACTATGCAAACACACATAACATATACGCAATAAGAGAACTTTAAATTGGAGATTTTACCCTACCACACCCGTCTGTCTCATTCTGAAAACTATTCAAAATAATTGCTATTTTTCATTCTCATTCAAATATAAATAATAGTAAATAATATATAATTTTTGACTGAACTGAACCCAAGTGCCCGGCCTGTGGCCGGGCACCCCTCGTATTCATGTTCTAACCTAACCTAACCTAAATCTAGTTTTGACACCTTTAGACTTTAGATTCAAGATTTAATGTGAATATATGCATTAATAAAAACTCATTACTATTTTAATACTAGTTATGCTGCTGTTGATGCACTGATGAAAGCCAGATAGCTAGATCAGTGTTTAGTTAGTCGTAGTTGCCGGTGGGCTGAGGTCTAAAGGAATCCAAACTAGTTTTAAAAGGTTTGGATAGGTTAGGTTAGGTTAGAACATGAATAAGACGGGTGCCCGGCCGCAGGCCGGTCACTTAGGTTCAGTTCCGTTTAAAAAAAAAAAAACAAAAAACAAAACGTACCAATACAAAGTACTCTTATTCATATTAGAAGATATTGTAAAATAACAATTAATTTAATTTTTTTTTTTTTTTTTCACTTACACATTAGGCCCGTCGCGCCGCGCCACTACTATATGGGGCGAAGGTGCGAAGTCGACGGCGACGACAAAGTACCGAGTCTAAGGAGACTGATGGCGGCGCCACACAGTGGCGTTATGTCTCTATAAAAGTGGTGGTCTTTTATTATGTTATTTATTAATGGTATTATTTTAATATCATATCAATATTGTACCCCGCACAGGGGGGAGGTACGGGTAGGTAGTGACGAAAAATAACGATACGGGACTCTTACGAGGTCTCGCAATCGGAATGAGTACACTTTAAATATTTTAACGAGGTAAAATTAAAGGGCATTGAGGGTCTGGTGCCAGTGGTGGTTGATTAGATCCACACACTATACTTTTTATAATTATGTGGCGTTATGTCTCTATAAAAGTGGTGGTTTATTATGTTATTTATTAATGGTATTTTTTTAATATCATATCAATATTGTACCCCGCACGGGGGGAGGTAGGGGGGGGTAGGTAGTGACGAAAAATAACGATACGGGACTCTTACGAGGTCTCGTAATCGGAATGAGTTTCTGCGACTACCATTGTCTGTCGCGGGTAACGGGGAATCAGGGTTCGATTCCGGTGAGGGAGCCTGAGAAACTGCTACCACATCCAAGGAAGGCAGCAGGCGCGCAAATTACCCACTCCCTGCACGGGGGGGGAGGTACGGGTAGGTAGTGACGAAAAATAACGATACGGGACTCTTACGAGGTCCCGTCATCGAATAATCAATACACGAACTGCCCACACACTTGTAAATATAGACGCGCAAGATCGTTACACGAACCGCTTACCATTATAGTAAACTACTATGCAAACACACATAACATATACGCAATAAGAGAACTTTAAATTGGAGATTTTACCCTACCACACCCGTCTGTCTCATTCTGAAAACTATTCAAAATAATTGCTATTTTTCATTCTCATTCAAATATAAATAATAGTAAATAATATATAATTTTTGACTGAACTGAACCCAAGTGCCCGGCCTGTGGCCGGGCACCCCTCGTATTCATGTTCTAACCTAACCTAACCTAAATCTAGTTTTGACACCTTTAGACTTTAGATTCAAGATTTAATGTGAATATATGCATTAATAAAAACTCATTACTATTTTAATACTAGTTATGCTGCTGTTGATGCACTGATGAAAGCCAGATAGCTAGATCAGTGTTTAGTTAGTCGTAGTTGCCGGTGGGCTGAGGTCTAAAGGAATCCAAACTAGTTTTAAAAGGTTTGGATAGGTTAGGTTAGGTTAGAACATGAATAAGACGGGTGCCCGGCCGCAGGCCGGTCACTTAGGTTCAGTTCCGTTTAAAAAAAAAAAAACAAAAAACAAAACGTACCAATACAAAGTACTCTTATTCATATTAGAAGATATTGTAAAATAACAATTAATTTAATTTTTTTTTTTTTTTTCACTTACACATTAGGCCCGTCGCGCCGCGCCACTACTATATGGGGCGAAGGTGCGAAGTCGACGGCGACGACAAAGTACCGAGTCTAAGGAGACTGATGGCGGCGCCACACAGTGGCGTTATGTCTCTATAAAAGTGGTGGTCTTTTATTATGTTATTTATTAATGGTATTATTTTAATATCATATCAATATTGTACCCCGCACAAGGGGGAGGTACGGGTAGGTAGTGACGAAAAATAACGATACGGGACTCTTACGAGGTCTCGCAATCGGAATGAGTACACTTTAAATATTTTAACGAGGTAAAATTTAAGGGCATTGAGGGTCTGGTGCCAGTGGTGGTTGATTAGATCCACACACTATACTTTTTATAATTATGTGGCGTTATGTCTCTATAAAAGTGGTGGTCTTTTATTATGTTATTTATTAATGGTATTTTTTTAATATCATATCAATATTGTACCCCGCACGGGGGGAGGTAGGGGGGGGGTAGGTAGTGACGAAAAATAACGATACGGGACTCTTACGAGGTCTCGTAATCGGAATGAGTTTCTGCGACTACCATTGTCTGTCGCGGGTAACGGGGAATCAGGGTTCGATTCCGGTGAGGGAGCCTGAGAAACTGCTACCACATCCAAGGAAGGCAGCAGGCGCGCAAATTACCCACTCCCTGCACGGGGGGGGAGGTACGGGTAGGTAGTGACGAAAAATAACGATACGGGACTCTTACGAGGTCCCGTCATCGAATAATCAATACACGAACTGCCCACACACTTGTAAATATAGACGCGCAAGATCGTTACACGAACCGCTTACCATTATAGTAAACTACTATGCAAACACACATAACATATACGCAATAAGAGAACTTTAAATTGGAGATTTTACCCTACCACACCCGTCTGTCTCATTCTGAAAACTATTCAAAATAATTGCTATTTTTCATTCTCATTCAAATATAAATAATAGTAAATAATATATAATTTTTGACTGAACTGAACCCAAGTGCCCGGCCTGTGGCCGGGCACCCCTCGTATTCATGTTCTAACCTAACCTAACCTAAATCTAGTTTTGACACCTTTAGACTTTAGATTCAAGATTTAATGTGAATATATGCATTAATAAAAACTCATTACTATTTTAATACTAGTTATGCTGCTGTTGATGCACTGATGAAAGCCAGATATCTAGATCAGTGTTTAGTTAGTCGTAGTTGCCGGTGGGCTGAGGTCTAAAGGAATCCAAACTAGTTTTAAAAGGTTTGGATAGGTTAGGTTAGGTTAGAACATGAATAAGACGGGTGCCCGGCCGCAGGCCGGTCACTTAGGTTCAGTTCCGTTTAAAAAAAAAAAAACAAAAAACAAAACGTACCAATACAAAGTACTCTTATTCATATTAGAAGATATTGTAAAATAACAATTAATTTAATTTTTTTTTTTTTTTTTTCACTTACACATTAGGCCCGTCGCGCCGCGCCACTACTATATGGGGCGAAGGTGCGAAGTCGACGGCGACGACAAAGTACCGAGTCTAAGGAGACTGATGGCGGCGCCACACAGTGGCGTTATGTCTCTATAAAAGTGGTGGTCTTTTATTATGTTATTTATTAATGGTATTATTTTAATATCATATCAATATTGTACCCCGCACAGGGGGGAGGTACGGGTAGGTAGTGACGAAAAATAACGATACGGGACTCTTACGAGGTCTCGCAATCGGAATGAGTACACTTTAAATATTTTAACGAGGTAAAATTAAAGGGCATTGAGGGTCTGGTGCCAGTGGTGGTTGATTAGATCCACACACTATACTTTTTATAATTATGTGGCGTTATGTCTCTATAAAAGTGGTGGTCTTTTATTATGTTATTTATTAATGGTATTTTTTTAATATCATATCAATATTGTACCCCGCACGGGGGGAGGTAGGGGGGGGTAGGTAGTGACGAAAAATAACGATACGGGACTCTTACGAGGTCTCGTAATCGGAATGAGTTTCTGCGACTACCATTGTCTGTCGCGGGTAACGGGGAATCAGGGTTCGATTCCGGTGAGGGAGCCTGAGAAACTGCTACCACATCCAAGGAAGGCAGCAGGCGCGTAAATTACCCACTCCCTGCACGGGGGGGGAGGTACGGGTAGGTAGTGACGAAAAATAACGATACGGGACTCTTACGAGGGCCCGTCATCGAATAATCAATACACGAACTGCCCACACACTTGTAAATATAGACGCGCAAGATCGTTACACGAACCGCTTACCATTATAGTAAACTACTATGCAAACACACATAACATATACGCAATAAGAGAACTTTAAATTGGAGATTTTACCCTACCACACCCGTCTGTCTCATTCTGAAAACTATTCAAAATAATTGCTATTTTTCATTCTGATTCAAATATAAATAATAGTAAATAATATATAATTTTTGACTGAACTGAACCCAAGTGCCCGGCCTGTGGCCGGGCACCCCTCGTATTCATGTTCTAACCTAACCTAACCTAAATCTAGTTTTGACACCTTTAGACTTTAGATTCAAGATTTAATGTGAATATATGCATTAATAAAAACTCATTACTATTTTAATACTAGTTATGCTGCTGTTGATGCACTGATGAAAGCCAGATAGCTAGATCAGTGTTTAGTTAGTCGTAGTTGCCGGTGGGCTGAGGTCTAAAGGAATCCAAACTAGTTTTAAAAGGTTTGGATAGGTTAGGTTAGGTTAGAACATGAATAAGACGGGTGCCCGGCCGCAGGCCGGTCACTTAGGTTCAGTTCCGTTTAAAAAAAAAAAAACAAAAAACAAAACGTACCAATACAAAGTACTCTTATTCATATTAGAAGATATTGTAAAATAACAATTAATTTAATTTTTTTTTTTTTTTTTCACTTACACATTAGGCCCGTCGCGCCGCGCCACTACTATATGGGGCGAAGGTGCGAAGTCGACGGCGACGACAAAGTACCGAGTCTAAGGAGACTGATGGCGGCGCCACACAGTGGCGTTATGTCTCTATAAAAGTGGTGGTCTTTTATTATGTTATTTATTAATGGTATTATTTTAATATCATATCAATATTGTACCCCGCACAGGGGGGAGGTACGGGTAGGTAGTGACGAAAAATAACGATACGGGACTCTTACGAGGTCTCGCAATCGGAATGAGTACACTTTAAATATTTTAACGAGGTAAAATTTAAGGGCATTGAGGGTCTGGTGCCAGTGGTGGTTGATTAGATCCACACACTATACTTTTTATAATTATGTGGCGTTATGTCTCTATAAAAGTGGTGGTCTTTTATTATGTTATTTATTAATGGTATTTTTTTAATATCATATCAATATTGTACCCCGCACGGGGGGAGGTAGGGGGGGGTAGGTAGTGACGAAAAATAACGATACGGGACTCTTACGAGGTCTCGTAATCGGAATGAGTTTCTGCGACTACCATTGTCTGTCGCGGGTAACGGGGAATCAGGGTTCGATTCCGGTGAGGGAGCCTGAGAAACTGCTACCACATCCAAGGAAGGCAGCAGGCGCGCAAATTACCCACTCCCTGCACGGGGGGGGAGGTACGGGTAGGTAGTGACGAAAAATAACGATACGGGACTCTTACGAGGTCCCGTCATCGAATAATCAATACACGAACTGCCCACACACTTGTAAATATAGACGCGCAAGATCGTTACACGAACCGCTTACCATTATAGTAAACTACTATGCAAACACACATAACATATACGCAATAAGAGAACTTTAAATTGGAGATTTTACCCTACCACACCCGTCTGTCTCATTCTGAAAACTATTCAAAATAATTGCTATTTTTCATTCTCATTCAAATATAAATAATAGTAAATAATATATAATTTTTGACTGAACTGAACCCAAGTGCCCGGCCTGTGGCCGGGCACCCCTCGTATTCATGTTCTAACCTAACCTAACCTAAATCTAGTTTTGACACCTTTAGACTTTAGATTCAAGATTTAATGTGAATATATGCATTAATAAAAACTCATTACTATTTTAATACTAGTTATGCTGCTGTTGATGCACTGATGAAAGCCAGATAGCTAGATCAGTGTTTAGTTAGTCGTAGTTGCCGGTGGGCTGAGGTCTAAAGGAATCCAAACTAGTTTTAAAAGGTTTGGATAGGTTAGGTTAGGTTAGAACATGAATAAGACGGGTGCCCGGCCGCAGGCCGGTCACTTAGGTTCAGTTCCGTTTAAAAAAAAAAAAACAGAAAACAAAACGTACCAATACAAAGTACTCTTATTCATATTAGAAGATATTGTAAAATAACAATTAATTTAATTTTTTTTTTTTTTTTCACTTACACATTAGGCCCGTCGCGCCGCGCCACTACTATATGGGGCGAAGGTGCGAAGTCGACGGCGACGACAAAGTACCGAGTCTAAGGAGACTGATGGCGGCGCCACACAGTGGCGTTATGTCTCTATAAAAGTGGTGGTCTTTTATTATGTTATTTATTAATGGTATTATTTTAATATCATATCAATATTGTACCCCGCACAGGGGGGAGATACGGGTAGGTAGTGACGAAAAATAACGATACGGGACTCTTACGAGGTCTCGCAATCGGAATGAGTACACTTTAAATATTTTAACGAGGTAAAATTTAAGGGCATTGAGGGTCTGGTGCCAGTGGTGGTTGATTAGATCCACACACTATACTTTTTATAATTATGTGGCGTTATGTCTCTATAAAAGTGGTGGTCTTTTATTATGTTATTTATTAATGGTATTTTTTTAATATCATATCAATATTGTACCCCGCACGGGGGGAGGTAGGGGGGTAGGTAGTGACGAAAAATAACGATACGGGACTCTTACGAGGTCTCGTAATCGGAATGAGTTTCTGCGACTACCATTGTCTGTCGCGGGTAACGGGGAATCAGGGTTCGATTCCGGTGAGGGAGCCTGAGAAACTGCTACCACATCCAAGGAAGGCAGCAGGCGCGCAAATTACCCACTCCCTGCACGGGGGGGGAGGTACGGGTAGGTAGTGACGAAAAATAACGATACGGGACTCTTACGAGGTCCCGTCATCGAATAATCAATACACGAACTGCCCACACACTTGCAAATATAGACGCGCAAGATCGTTACACGAACCGCTTACCATTATAGTAAACTACTATGCAAACACACATAACATATACGCAATAAGAGAACTTTAAATTGGAGATTTTACCCTACCACACCCGTCTGTCTCATTCTGAAAACTATTCAAAATAATTGCTATTTTTCATTCTCATTCAAATATAAATAATAGTAAATAATATATAATTTTTGACTGAACTGAACCCAAGTGCCCGGCCTGTGGCCGGGCACCCCTCGTATTCATGTTCTAACCTAACCTAACCTAAATCTAGTTTTGACACCTTTAGACTTTAGATTCAAGATTTAATGTGAATATATGCATTAATAAAAACTCATTACTATTTTAATACTAGTTATGCTGCTGTTGATGCACTGATGAAAGCCAGATAGCTAGATCAGTGTTTAGTTAGTCGTAGTTGCCGGTGGGCTGAGGTCTAAAGGAATCCAAACTAGTTTTAAAAGGTTTGGATAGGTTAGGTTAGGTTAGAACATGAATAAGACGGGTGCCCGGCCGCAGGCCGGTCACTTAGGTTCAGTTCCGTTTAAAAAAAAAAAAACAAAAAACAAAACGTACCAATACAAAGTACTCTTATTCATATTAGAAGATATTGTAAAATAACAATTAATTTAATTTTTTTTTTTTTTTTCACTTACACATTAGGCCCGTCGCGCCGCGCCACTACTATATGGGGCGAAGGTGCGAAGTCGACGGCGACGACAAAGTACCGAGTCTAAGGAGACTGATGGCGGCGCCACACAGTGGCGTTATGTCTCTATAAAAGTGGTGGTCTTTTATTATGTTATTTATTAATGGTATTATTTTAATATCATATCAATATTGTACCCCGCACAGGGGGGAGGTACGGGTAGGTAGTGACGAAAAATAACGATACGGGACTCTTACGAGGTCTCGCAATCGGAATGAGTACACTTTAAATATTTTAACGAGGTAAAATTTAAGGGCATTGAGGGTCTGGTGCCAGTGGTGGTTGATTAGATCCACACACTATACTTTTTATAATTATGTGGCGTTATGTCTCTATAAAAGTGGTGGTCTTTTATTATGTTATTTATTAATGGTATTTTTTTAATATCATATCAATATTGTACCCCGCACGGGGGGAGGTAGGGGGGGGTAGGTAGTGACGAAAAATAACGATACGGGACTCTTACGAGGTCTCGTAATCGGAATGAGTTTCTGCGACTACCATTGTCTGTCGCGGGTAACGGGGAATCAGGGTTCGATTCCGGTGAGGGAGCCTGAGAAACTGCTACCACATCCAAGGAAGGCAGCAGGCGCGCAAATTACCCACTCCCTGCACGGGGGGGGAGGTACGGGTAGGTAGTGACGAAAAATAACGATACGGGACTCTTACGAGGTCCCGTCATCGAATAATCAATACACGAACTGCCCACACACTTGTAAATATAGACGCGCAAGATCGTTACACGAACCGCTTACCATTATAGTAAACTACTATGCAAACACACATAACATATACGCAATAAGAGAACTTTAAATTGGAGATTTTACCCTACCACACCCGTCTGTCTCATTCTGAAAACTATTCAAAATAATTGCTATTTTTCATTCTCATTCAAATATAAATAATAGTAAATAATATATAATTTTTGACTGAACTGAACCCAAGTGCCCGGCCTGTGGCCGGGCACCCCTCGTATTCATGTTCTAACCTAACCTAACCTAAATCTAGTTTTGACACCTTTAGACTTTAGATTCAAGATTTAATGTGAATATATGCATTAATAAAAACTCATTACTATTTTAATACTAGTTATGCTGCTGTTGATGCACTGATGAAAGCCAGATAGCTAGATCAGTGTTTAGTTAGTCGTAGTTGCCGGTGGGCTGAGGTCTAAAGGAATCCAAACTAGTTTTAAAAGGTTTGGATAGGTTAGGTTAGGTTAGAACATGAATAAGACGGGTGCCCGGCCGCAGGCCGGTCACTTAGGTTCAGTTCCGTTTAAAAAAAAAAAAACAAAAAACAAAACGTACCAATACAAAGTACTCTTATTCATATTAGAAGATATTGTAAAATAACAATTAATTTAATTTTTTTTTTTTTTTTTCACTTACACATTAGGCCCGTCGCGCCGCGCCACTACTATATGGGGCGAAGGTGCGAAGTCGACGGCGACGACAAAGTACCGAGTCTAAGGAGACTGATGGCGGCGCCACACAGTGGCGTTATGTCTCTATAAAAGTGGTGGTCTTTTATTATGTTATTTATTAATGGTATTTTTTTAATATCATATCAATATTGTACCCCGCACGGGGGGAGGTAGGGGGGTAGGTAGTGACGAAAAATAACGATACGGGACTCTTACGAGGTCTCGTAATCGGAATGAGTTTCTGCGACTACCATTGTCTGTCGCGGGTAACGGGGAATCAGGGTTCGATTCCGGTGAGGGAGCCTGAGAAACTGCTACCACATCCAAGGAAGGCAGCAGGCGCGCAAATTACCCACTCCCTGCACGGGGGGGGAGGTACGGGTAGGTAGTGACGAAAAATAACGATACGGGACTCTTACGAGGTCCCGTCATCGAATAATCAATACACGAACTGCCCACACACTTGTAAATATAGACGCGCAAGATCGTTACACGAACCGCTTACCATTATAGTAAACTACTATGCAAACACACATAACATATACGCAATAAGAGAACTTTAAATTGGAGATTTTACCCTACCACACCCGTCTGTCTCATTCTGAAAACTATTCAAAATAATTGCTATTTTTCATTCTCATTCAAATATAAATAATAGTAAATAATATATAATTTTTGACTGAACTGAACCCAAGTGCCCGGCCTGTGGCCGGGCACCCCTCGTATTCATGTTCTAACCTAACCTAACCTAAATCTAGTTTTGACACCTTTAGACTTTAGATTCAAGATTTAATGTGAATATATGCATTAATAAAAACTCATTACTATTTTAATACTAGTTATGCTGCTGTTGATGCACTGATGAAAGCCAGATAGCTAGATCAGTGTTTAGTTAGTCGTAGTTGCCGGTGGGCTGAGGTCTAAAGGAATCCAAACTAGTTTTAAAAGGTTTGGATAGGTTAGGTTAGGTTAGAACATGAATAAGACGGGTGCCCGGCCGCAGGCCGGTCACTTAGGTTCAGTTCCGTTACAAAGTACTCTTATTCATATTAGAAGATATTGTAAAATAACAATTAATTTAATTTTTTTTTTTTTTTTTCACTTACACATTAGGCCCGTCGCGCCGCGCCACTACTATATGGGGCGAAGGTGCGAAGTCGACGGCGACGACAAAGTACCGAGTCTAAGGAGACTGATGGCGGCGCCACACAGTGGCGTTATGTCTCTATAAAAGTGGTGGTCTTTTATTATGTTATTTATTAATGGTATTATTTTAATATCATATCAATATTGTACCCCGCACAGGGGGGAGGTACGGGTAGGTAGTGACGAAAAATAACGATACGGGACTCTTACGAGGTCTCGCAATCGGAATGAGTACACTTTAAATATTTTAACGAGGTAAAATTTAAGGGCATTGAGGGTCTGGTGCCAGTGGTGGTTGATTAGATCCACACACTATACTTTTTATAATTATGTGGCGTTATGTCTCTATAAAAGTGGTGGTCTTTTATTATGTTATTTATTAATGGTATTTTTTTAATATCATATCAATATTGTACCCCGCACGGGGGGAGGTAGGGGGGGGTAGGTAGTGACGAAAAATAACGATACGGGACTCTTACGAGGTCTCGTAATCGGAATGAGTTTCTGCGACTACCATTGTCTGTCGCGGGTAACGGGGAATCAGGGTTCGATTCCGGTGAGGGAGCCTGAGAAACTGCTACCACATCCAAGGAAGGCAGCAGGCGCGCAAATTACCCACTCCCTGCACGGGGGGGGAGGTACGGGTAGGTAGTGACGAAAAATAACGATACGGGACTCTTACGAGGTCCCGTCATCGAATAATCAATACACGAACTGCCCACACACTTGTAAATATAGACGCGCAAGATCGTTACACGAACCGCTTACCATTATAGTAAACTACTATGCAAACACACATAACATATACGCAATAAGAGAACTTTAAATTGGAGATTTTACCCTACCACACCCGTCTGTCTCATTCTGAAAACTATTCAAAATAATTGCTATTTTTCATTCTCATTCAAATATAAATAATAGTAAATAATATATAATTTTTGACTGAACTGAACCCAAGTGCCCGGCCTGTGGCCGGGCACCCCTCGTATTCATGTTCTAACCTAACCTAACCTAAATCTAGTTTTGACACCTTTAGACTTTAGATTCAAGATTTAATGTGAATATATGCATTAATAAAAACTCATTACTATTTTAATACTAGTTATGCTGCTGTTGATGCACTGATGAAAGCCAGATAGCTAGATCAGTGTTTAGTTAGTCGTAGTTGCCGGTGGGCTGAGGTCTAAAGGAATCCAAACTAGTTTTAAAAGGTTTGGATAGGTTAGGTTAGGTTAGAACATGAATAAGACGGGTGCCCGGCCGCAGGCCGGTCACTTAGGTTCAGTTCCGTTTAAAAAAAAAAAACAAAAAACAAAACGTACCAATACAAAGTACTCTTATTCATATTAGAAGATATTGTAAAATAACAATTAATTTAATTTTTTTTTTTTTTTTTTCACTTACACATTAGGCCCGTCGCGCCGCGCCACTACTATATGGGGCGAAGGTGCGAAGTCGACGGCGACGACAAAGTACCGAGTCTAAGGAGACTGATGGCGGCGCCACACAGTGGCGTTATGTCTCTATAAAAGTGGTGGTCTTTTATTATGTTATTTATTAATGGTATTTTTTTAATATCATATCAATATTGTACCCCGCACAGGGGGGAGGTACGGGTAGGTAGTGACGAAAAATAACGATACGGGACTCTTACGAGGTCTCGCAATCGGAATGAGTACACTTTAAATATTTTAACGAGGTAAAATTTAAGGGCATTGAGGGTCTGGTGCCAGTGGTGGTTGATTAGATCCACACACTATACTTTTTATAATTATGTGGCGTTATGTCTCTATAAAAGTGGTGGTCTTTTATTATGTTATTTATTAATGGTATTTTTTTAATATCATATCAATATTGTACCCCGCACGGGGGGAGGTAGGGGGGTAGGTAGTGACGAAAAATAACGATACGGGACTCTTACGAGGTCTCGTAATCGGAATGAGTTTCTGCGACTACCATTGTCTGTCGCGGGTAACGGGGAATCAGGGTTCGATTCCGGCGAGGGAGCCTGAGAAACTGCTACCACATCCAAGGAAGGCAGCAGGCGCGCAAATTACCCACTCCCTGCACGGGGGGGGAGGTACGGGTAGGTAGTGACGAAAAATAACGATACGGGACTCTTACGAGGTCCCGTCATCGAATAATCAATACACGAACTGCCCACACACTTGTAAATATAGACGCGCAAGATCGTTACACGAACCGCTTACCATTATAGTAAACTACTATGCAAACACACATAACATATACGCAATAAGAGAACTTTAAATTGGAGATTTTACCCTACCACACCCGTCTGTCTCATTCTGAAAACTATTCAAAATAATTGCTATTTTTCATTCTCATTCAAATATAAATAATAGTAAATAATATATAATTTTTGACTGAACTGAACCCAAGTGCCCGGCCTGTGGCCGGGCACCCCTCGTATTCATGTTCTAACCTAACCTAACCTAAATCTAGTTTTGACACCTTTAGACTTTAGATTCAAGATTTAATGTGAATATATGCATTAATAAAAACTCATTACTATTTTAATACTAGTTATGCTGCTGTTGATGCACTGATGAAAGCCAGATAGCTAGATCAGTGTTTAGTTAGTCGTAGTTGCCGGTGGGCTGAGGTCTAAAGGAATCCAAACTAGTTTTAAAAGGTTTGGATAGGTTAGGTTAGGTTAGAACATGAATAAGACGGGTGCCCGGCCGCAGGCCGGTCACTTAGGTTCAGTTCCGTTTAAAAAAAAAAAACAAAAAACAAAACGTACCAATACAAAGTACTCTTATTCATATTAGAAGATATTGTAAAATAACAATTAATTTAATTTTTTTTTTTTTTTTTCACTTACACATTAGGCCCGTCGCGCCGCGCCACTACTATATGGGGCGAAGGTGCGAAGTCGACGGCGACGACAAAGTACCGAGTCTAAGGAGACTGATGGCGGCGCCACACAGTGGCGTTATGTCTCTATAAAAGTGGTGGTCTTTTATTATGTTATTTATTAATGGTATTATTTTAATATCATATCAATATTGTACCCCGCACAGGGGGGAGGTACGGGTAGGTAGTGACGAAAAATAACGATACGGGACTCTTACGAGGTCTCGCAATCGGAATGAGTACACTTTAAATATTTTAACGAGGTAAAATTAAAGGGCATTGAGGGTCTGGTGCCAGTGGTGGTTGATTAGATCCACACACTATACTTTTTATAATTATGTGGCGTTATGTCTCTATAAAAGTGGTGGTCTTTTATTATGTTATTTATAAATGGTATTTTTTTAATATCATATCAATATTGTACCCCGCACGGGGGGAGGTAGGGGGGGGTAGGTAGTGACGAAAAATAACGATACGGGACTCTTACGAGGTCTCGTAATCGGAATGAGTTTCTGCGACTACCATTGTCTGTCGCGGGTAACGGGGAATCAGGGTTCGATTCCGGTGAGGGAGCCTGAGAAACTGCTACCACATCCAAGGAAGGCAGCAGGCGCGCAAATTACCCACTCCCTGCACGGGGGGGGAGGTACGGGTAGGTAGTGACGAAAAATAACGATACGGGACTCTTACGAGGTCCCGTCATCGAATAATCAATACACGAACTGCCCACACACTTGTAAATATAGACGCGCAAGATCGTTACACGAACCGCTTACCATTATAGTAAACTACTATGCAAACACACATAACATATACGCAATAAGAGAACTTTAAATTGGAGATTTTACCCTACCACACCCGTCTGTCTCATTCTGAAAACTATTCAAAATAATTGCTATTTTTCATTCTCATTCAAATATAAATAATAGTAAATAATATATAATTTTTGACTGAACTGAACCCAAGTGCCCGGCCTATGGCCGGGCACCCCTCGTATTCATGTTCTAACCTAACCTAACCTAAATCTAGTTTTGACACCTTTAGACTTTAGATTCAAGATTTAATGTGAATATATGCATTAATAAAAACTCTTTACTATTTTAATACTAGTTATGCTGCTGTTGATGCACTGATGAAAGCCAGATAGCTAGATCAGTGTTTAGTTAGTCGTAGTTGCCGGTGGGCTGAGGTCTAAAGGAATCCAAACTAGTTTTAAAAGGTTTGGATAGGTTAGGTTAGGTTAGAACATGAATAAGACGGGTGCCCGGCCGCAGGCCGGTCACTTAGGTTCAGTTCCGTTTAAAAAAAAAAAAACAAAAAACAAAACGTACCAATACAAAGTACTCTTATTCATATTAGAAGATATTGTAAAATAACAATTAATTTAATTTTTTTTTTTTTTTTCACTTACACATTAGGCCCGTCGCGCCGCGCCACTACTATATGGGGCGAAGGTGCGAAGTCGACGGCGACGACAAAGTACCGAGTCTAAGGAGACTGATGGCGGCGCCACACAGTGGCGTTATGTCTCTATAAAAGTGGTGGTCTTTTATTATGTTATTTATTAATGGTATTATTTTAATATCATATCAATATTGTACCCCGCACAGGGGGGAGGTACGGGTAGGTAGTGACGAAAAATAACGATACGGGACTCTTACGAGGTCTCGCAATCGGAATGAGTACACTTTAAATATTTTAACGAGGTAAAATTTAAGGGCATTGAGGGTCTGGTGTCAGTGGTGGTTGATTAGATCCACACACTATACTTTTTATAATTATGTGGCGTTATGTCTCTATAAAAGTGGTGGTCTTTTATTATGTTATTTATTAATGGTATTTTTTTAATATCATATCAATATTGTACCCCGCACGGGGGGAGGTAGGGGGGTAGGTAGTGACGAAAAATAACGATACGGGACTCTTACGAGGTCTCGTAATCGGAATGAGTTTCTGCGACTACCATTGTCTGTCGCGGGTAACGGGGAATCAGGGTTCGATTCCGGTGAGGGAGCCTGAGAAACTGCTACCACATCCAAGGAAGGCAGCAGGCGCGCAAATTACCCACTCCCTGCACGGGGGGGGAGGTACGGGTAGGTAGTGACGAAAAATAACGATACGGGACTCTTACGAGGTCCCGTCATCGAATAATCAATACACGAACTGCCCACACACTTGTAAATATAGACGCGCAAGATCGTTACACGAACCGCTTACCATTATAGTAAACTACTATGCAAACACACATAACATATACGCAATAAGAGAACTTTAAATTGGAGATTTTACCCTACCACACCCGTCTGTCTCATTCTGAAAACTATTCAAAATAATTGCTATTTTTCATTCTCATTCAAATATAAATAATAGTAAATAATATATAATTTTTGACTGAACTGAACCCAAGTGCCCGGCCTGTGGCCGGGCACCCCTCGTATTCATGTTCTAACCTAACCTAACCTAAATCTAGTTTTGACACCTTTAGACTTTAGATTCAAGATTTAATGTGAATATATGCATTAATAAAAACTCATTACTATTTTAATACTAGTTATGCTGCTGTTGATGCACTGATGAAAGCCAGATAGCTAGATCAGTGTTTAGTTAGTCGTAGTTGCCGGTGGGCTGAGGTCTAAAGGAATCCAAACTAGTTTTAAAAGGTTTGGATAGGTTAGGTTAGGTTAGAACATGAATAAGACGGGTGCCCGGCCGCAGGCCGGTCACTTAGGTTCAGTTCCGTTTAAAAAAAAAAAAACAAAAAACAAAACGTACCAATACAAAGTACTCTTATTCATATTAGAAGATATTGTAAAATAACAATTAATTTAATTTTTTTTTTTTTTTTTCACTTACACATTAGGCCCGTCGCGCCGCGCCACTACTATATGGGGCGAAGGTGCGAAGTCGACGGCGACGACAAAGTACCGAGTCTAAGGAGACTGATGGCGGCGCCACACAGTGGCGTTATGTCTCTATAAAAGTGGTGGTCTTTTATTATGTTATTTATTAATGGTATTATTTTAATATCATATCAATATTGTACCCCGCACAGGGGGGAGGTACGGGTAGGTAGTGACGAAAAATAACGATACGGGACTCTTACGAGGTCTCGCAATCGGAATGAGTACACTTTAAATATTTTAACGAGGTAAAATTTAAGGGCATTGAGGGTCTGGTGCCAGTGGTGGTTGATTAGATCCACACACTATACTTTTTATAATTATGTGGCGTTATGTCTCTATAAAAGTGGTGGTCTTTTATTATGTTATTTATTAATGGTATTTTTTTAATATCATATCAATATTGTACCCCGCACGGGGGGAGGTAGGGGGGTAGGTAGTGACGAAAAATAACGATACGGGACTCTTACGAGGTCTCGTAATCGGAATGAGTTTCTGCGACTACCATTGTCTGTCGCGGGTAACGGGGAATCAGGGTTCGATTCCGGTGAGGGAGCCTGAGAAACTGCTACCACATCCACGGAAGGCAGCAGGCGCGTAAATTACCCACTCCCTGCACGGGGGGGGAGGTACGGGTAGGTAGTGACGAAAAATAACGATACGGGACTCTTACGAGGGCCCGTCATCGAATAATCAATACACGAACTGCCCACACACTTGTAAATATAGACGCGCAAGATCGTTACACGAACCGCTTACCATTATAGTAAACTACTATGCAAACACACATAACATATACGCAATAAGAGAACTTTAAATTGGAGATTTTACCCTACCACACCCGTCTGTCTCATTCTGAAAACTATTCAAAATAATTGCTATTTTTCATTCTCATTCAAATATAAATAATAGTAAATAATATATAATTTTTGACTGAACTGAACCCAAGTGCCCGGCCTGTGGCCGGGCACCCCTCGTATTCATGTTCTAACCTAACCTAACCTAAATCTAGTTTTGACACCTTTAGACTTTAGATTCAAGATTTAATGTGAATATATGCATTAATAAAAACTCATTACTATTTTAATACTAGTTATGCTGCTGTTGATGCACTGATGAAAGCCAGATAGCTAGATCAGTGTTTAGTTAGTCGTAGTTGCCGGTGGGCTGAGGTCTAAAGGAATCCAAACTAGTTTTAAAAGGTTTGGATAGGTTAGGTTAGGTTAGAACATGAATAAGACGGGTGCCCGGCCGCAGGCCGGTCACTTAGGTTCAGTTCCGTTTAAAAAAAAAAAAACAAAAAACAAAACGTACCAATACAAAGTACTCTTATTCATATTAGAAGATATTGTAAAATAACAATTAATTTAATTTTTTTTTTTTTTTTCACTTACACATTAGGCCCGTCGCGCCGCGCCACTACTATATGGGGCGAAGGTGCGAAGTCGACGGCGACGACAAAGTACCGAGTCTAAGGAGACTGATGGCGGCGCCACACAGTGGCGTTATGTCTCTATAAAAGTGGTGGTCTTTTATTATGTTATTTATTAATGGTATTATTTTAATATCATATCAATATTGTACCCCGCACAGGGGGGAGGTACGGGTAGGTAGTGACGAAAAATAACGATACGGGACTCTTACGAGGTCTCGCAATCGGAATGAGTACACTTTAAATATTTTAACGAGGTAAAATTTAAGGGCATTGAGGGTCTGGTGCCAGTGGTGGTTGATTAGATCCACACACTATACTTTTTATAATTATGTGGCGTTATGTCTCTATAAAAGTGGTGGTCTTTTATTATGTTATTTATTAATGGTATTTTTTTAATATCATATCAATATTGTACCCCGCACGGGGGGAGGTAGGGGGGGGTAGGTAGTGACGAAAAATAACGATACGGGACTCTTACGAGGTCTCGTAATCGGAATGAGTTTCTGCGACTACCATTGTCTGTCGCGGGTAACGGGGAATCAGGGTTCGATTCCGGTGAGGGAGCCTGAGAAACTGCTACCACATCCAAGGAAGGCAGCAGGCGCGCAAATTACCCACTCCCTGCACGGGGGGGGAGGTACGGGTAGGTAGTGACGAAAAATAACGATACGGGACTCTTACGAGGTCCCGTCATCGAATAATCAATACACGAACTGCCCACACACTTGTAAATATAGACGCGCAAGATCGTTACACGAACCGCTTACCATTATAGTAAACTACTATGCAAACACACATAACATATACGCAATAAGAGAACTTTAAATTGGAGATTTTACCCTACCACACCCGTCTGTCTCATTCTGAAAACTATTCAAAATAATTGCTATTTTTCATTCTCATTCAAATATAAATAATAGTAAATAATATATAATTTTTGACTGAACTGAACCCAAGTGCCCGGCCTGTGGCCGGGCACCCCTCGTATTCATGTTCTAACCTAACCTAACCTAAATCTAGTTTTGACACCTTTAGACTTTAGATTCAAGATTTAATGTGAATATATGCATTAATAAAAACTCATTACTATTTTAATACTAGTTATGCTGCTGTTGATGCACTGATGAAAGCCAGATAGCTAGATCAGTGTTTAGTTAGTCGTAGTTGCCGGTGGGCTGAGGTCTAAAGGAATCCAAACTAGTTTTAAAAGGTTTGGATAGGTTAGGTTAGGTTAGAACATGAATAAGACGGGTGCCCGGCCGCAGGCCGGTCACTTAGGTTCAGTTCCGTTTAAAAAAAAAAAAACAAAAAACAAAACGTACCAATACAAAGTACTCTTATTCATATGAGAAGATATTGTAAAATAACAATTAATTTAATTTTTTTTTTTTTTTTTCACTTACACATTAGGCCCGTCGCGCCGCGCCACTACTATATGGGGCGAAGGTGCGAAGTCGACGGCGACGACAAAGTACCGAGTCTAAGGAGACTGATGGCGGCGCCACACAGTGGCGTTATGTCTCTATAAAAGTGGTGGTCTTTTATTATGTTATTTATTAATGGTATTTTTTTAATATCATATCAATATTGTACCCCGCACGGGGGGAGGTAGGGGGGTAGGTAGTGACGAAAAATAACGATACGGGACTCTTACGAGGTCTCGTAATCGGAATGAGTTTCTGCGACTACCATTGTCTGTCGCGGGTAACGGGGAATCAGGGTTCGATTCCGGTGAGGGAGCCTGAGAAACTGCTACCACATCCAAGGAAGGCAGCAGGCGCGCAAATTACCCACTCCCTGCACGGGGGGGGAGGTACGGGTAGGTAGTGACGAAAAATAACGATACGGGACTCTTACGAGGTCCCGTCATCGAATAATCAATACACGAACTGCCCACACACTTGTAAATATAGACGCGCAAGATCGTTACACGAACCGCTTACCATTATAGTAAACTACTATGCAAACACACATAACATATACGCAATAAGAGAACTTTAAATTGGAGATTTTACCCTACCACACCCGTCTGTCTCATTCTGAAAACTATTCAAAATAATTGCTATTTTTCATTCTCATTCAAATATAAATAATAGTAAATAATATATAATTTTTGACTGAACTGAACCCAAGTGCCCGGCCTGTGGCCGGGCACCCCTCGTATTCATGTTCTAACCTAACCTAACCTAAATCTAGTTTTGACACCTTTAGACTTTAGATTCAAGATTTAATGTGAATATATGCATTAATAAAAACTCATTACTATTTTAATACTAGTTATGCTGCTGTTGATGCACTGATGAAAGCCAGATAGCTAGATCAGTGTTTAGTTAGTCGTAGTTGCCGGTGGGCTGAGGTCTAAAGGAATCCAAACTAGTTTTAAAAGGTTTGGATAGGTTAGGTTAGGTTAGAACATGAATAAGACGGGTGCCCGGCCGCAGGCCGGTCACTTAGGTTCAGTTCCGTTACAAAGTACTCTTATTCATATTAGAAGATATTGTAAAATAACAATTAATTTAATTTTTTTTTTTTTTTTTCACTTACACATTAGGCCCGTCGCGCCGCGCCACTACTATATGGGGCGAAGGTGCGAAGTCGACGGCGACGACAAAGTACCGAGTCTAAGGAGACTGATGGCGGCGCCACACAGTGGCGTTATGTCTCTATAAAAGTGGTGGTCTTTTATTATGTTATTTATTAATGGTATTATTTTAATATCATATCAATATTGTACCCCGCACAGGGGGGAGGTACGGGTAGGTAGTGACGAAAAATAACGATACGGGACTCTTACGAGGTCTCGCAATCGGAATGAGTACACTTTAAATATTTTAACGAGGTAAAATTTAAGGGCATTGAGGGTCTGGTGCCAGTGGTGGTTGATTAGATCCACACACTATACTTTTTATAATTATGTGGCGTTATGTCTCTATAAAAGTGGTGGTCTTTTATTATGTTATTTATTAATGGTATTTTTTTAATATCATATCAATATTGTACCCCGCACGGGGGGAGGTAGGGGGGGGTAGGTAGTGACGAAAAATAACGATACGGGACTCTTACGAGGTCTCGTAATCGGAATGAGTTTCTGCGACTACCATTGTCTGTCGCGGGTAACGGGGAATCAGGGTTCGATTCCGGTGAGGGAGCCTGAGAAACTGCTACCACATCCAAGGAAGGCAGCAGGCGCGCAAATTACCCACTCCCTGCACGGGGGGGGAGGTACGGGTAGGTAGTGACGAAAAATAACGATACGGGACTCTTACGAGGTCCCGTCATCGAATAATCAATACACGAACTGCCCACACACTTGTAAATATAGACGCGCAAGATCGTTACACGAACCGCTTACCATTATAGTAAACTACTATGCAAACACACATAACATATACGCAATAAGAGAACTTTAAATTGGAGATTTTACCCTACCACACCCGTCTGTCTCATTCTGAAAACTATTCAAAATAATTGCTATTTTTCATTCTCATTCAAATATAAATAATAGTAAATAATATATAATTTTTGACTGAACTGAACCCAAGTGCCCGGCCTGTGGCCGGGCACCCCTCGTATTCATGTTCTAACCTAACCTAACCTAAATCTAGTTTTGACACCTTTAGACTTTAGATTCAAGATTTAATGTGAATATATGCATTAATAAAAACTCATTACTATTTTAATACTAGTTATGCTGCTGTTGATGCACTGATGAAAGCCAGATAGCTAGATCAGTGTTTAGTTAGTCGTAGTTGCCGGTGGGCTGAGGTCTAAAGGAATCCAAACTAGTTTTAAAAGGTTTGGATAGGTTAGGTTAGGTTAGAACATGAATAAGACGGGTGCCCGGCCGCAGGCCGGTCACTTAGGTTCAGTTCCGTTTAAAAAAAAAAAACAAAAAACAAAACGTACCAATACAAAGTACTCTTATTCATATTAGAAGATATTGTAAAATAACAATTAATTTAATTTTTTTTTTTTTTTTTCACTTACACATTAGGCCCGTCGCGCCGCGCCACTACTATATGGGGCGAAGGTGCGAAGTCGACGGCGACGACAAAGTACCGAGTCTAAGGAGACTGATGGCGGCGCCACACAGTGGCGTTATGTCTCTATAAAAGTGGTGGTCTTTTATTATGTTATTTATTAATGGTATTTTTTTAATATCATATCAATATTGTACCCCGCACAGGGGGGAGGTACGGGTAGGTAGTGACGAAAAATAACGATACGGGACTCTTACGAGGTCTCGCAATCGGAATGAGTACACTTTAAATATTTTAACGAGGTAAAATTTAAGGGCATTGAGGGTCTGGTGCCAGTGGTGGTTGATTAGATCCACACACTATACTTTTTATAATTATGTGGCGTTATGTCTCTATAAAAGTGGTGGTCTTTTATTATGTTATTTATTAATGGTATTTTTTTAATATCATATCAATATTGTACCCCGCACGGGGGGAGGTAGGGGGGTAGGTAGTGACGAAAAATAACGATACGGGACTCTTACGAGGTCTCGTAATCGGAATGAGTTTCTGCGACTACCATTGTCTGTCGCGGGTAACGGGGAATCAGGGTTCGATTCCGGCGAGGGAGCCTGAGAAACTGCTACCACATCCAAGGAAGGCAGCAGGCGCGCAAATTACCCACTCCCTGCACGGGGGGGGAGGTACGGGTAGGTAGTGACGAAAAATAACGATACGGGACTCTTACGAGGTCCCGTCATCGAATAATCAATACACGAACTGCCCACACACTTGTAAATATAGACGCGCAAGATCGTTACACGAACCGCTTACCATTATAGTAAACTACTATGCAAACACACATAACATATACGCAATAAGAGAACTTTAAATTGGAGATTTTACCCTACCACACCCGTCTGTCTCATTCTGAAAACTATTCAAAATAATTGCTATTTTTCATTCTCATTCAAATATAAATAATAGTAAATAATATATAATTTTTGACTGAACTGAACCCAAGTGCCCGGCCTGTGGCCGGGCACCCCTCGTATTCATGTTCTAACCTAACCTAACCTAAATCTAGTTTTGACACCTTTAGACTTTAGATTCAAGATTTAATGTGAATATATGCATTAATAAAAACTCATTACTATTTTAATACTAGTTATGCTGCTGTTGATGCACTGATGAAAGCCAGATAGCTAGATCAGTGTTTAGTTAGTCGTAGTTGCCGGTGGGCTGAGGTCTAAAGGAATCCAAACTAGTTTTAAAAGGTTTGGATAGGTTAGGTTAGGTTAGAACATGAATAAGACGGGTGCCCGGCCGCAGGCCGGTCACTTAGGTTCAGTTCCGTTTAAAAAAAAAAAACAAAAAACAAAACGTACCAATACAAAGTACTCTTATTCATATTAGAAGATATTGTAAAATAACAATTAATTTAATTTTTTTTTTTTTTTTTCACTTACACATTAGGCCCGTCGCGCCGCGCCACTACTATATGGGGCGAAGGTGCGAAGTCGACGGCGACGACAAAGTACCGAGTCTAAGGAGACTGATGGCGGCGCCACACAGTGGCGTTATGTCTCTATAAAAGTGGTGGTCTTTTATTATGTTATTTATTAATGGTATTATTTTAATATCATATCAATATTGTACCCCGCACAGGGGGGAGGTACGGGTAGGTAGTGACGAAAAATAACGATACGGGACTCTTACGAGGTCTCGCAATCGGAATGAGTACACTTTAAATATTTTAACGAGGTAAAATTAAAGGGCATTGAGGGTCTGGTGCCAGTGGTGGTTGATTAGATCCACACACTATACTTTTTATAATTATGTGGCGTTATGTCTCTATAAAAGTGGTGGTCTTTTATTATGTTATTTATAAATGGTATTTTTTTAATATCATATCAATATTGTACCCCGCACGGGGGGAGGTAGGGGGGGGTAGGTAGTGACGAAAAATAACGATACGGGACTCTTACGAGGTCTCGTAATCGGAATGAGTTTCTGCGACTACCATTGTCTGTCGCGGGTAACGGGGAATCAGGGTTCGATTCCGGTGAGGGAGCCTGAGAAACTGCTACCACATCCAAGGAAGGCAGCAGGCGCGCAAATTACCCACTCCCTGCACGGGGGGGGAGGTACGGGTAGGTAGTGACGAAAAATAACGATACGGGACTCTTACGAGGTCCCGTCATCGAATAATCAATACACGAACTGCCCACACACTTGTAAATATAGACGCGCAAGATCGTTACACGAACCGCTTACCATTATAGTAAACTACTATGCAAACACACATAACATATACGCAATAAGAGAACTTTAAATTGGAGATTTTACCCTACCACACCCGTCTGTCTCATTCTGAAAACTATTCAAAATAATTGCTATTTTTCATTCTAATTCAAATATAAATAATAGTAAATAATATATAATTTTTGACTGAACTGAACCCAAGTGCCCGGCCTGTGGCCGGGCACCCCTCGTATTCATGTTCTAACCTAACCTAACCTAAATCTAGTTTTGACACCTTTAGACTTTAGATTCAAGATTTAATGTGAATATATGCATTAATAAAAACTCATTACTATTTTAATACTAGTTATGCTGCTGTTGATGCACTGATGAAAGCCAGATAGCTAGATCAGTGTTTAGTTAGTCGTAGTTGCCGGTGGGCTGAGGTCTAAAGGAATCCAAACTAGTTTTAAAAGGTTTGGATAGGTTAGGTTAGGTTAGAACATGAATAAGACGGGTGCCCGGCCGCAGGCCGGTCACTTAGGTTCAGTTCCGTTTAAAAAAAAAAAAACAAAAAACAAAACGTACCAATACAAAGTACTCTTATTCATATTAGAAGATATTGTAAAATAACAATTAATTTAATTTTTTTTTTTTTTTTCACTTACACATTAGGCCCGTCGCGCCGCGCCACTACTATATGGGGCGAAGGTGCGAAGTCGACGGCGACGACAAAGTACCGAGTCTAAGGAGACTGATGGCGGCGCCACACAGTGGCGTTATGTCTCTATAAAAGTGGTGGTCTTTTATTATGTTATTTATTAATGGTATTATTTTAATATCATATCAATATTGTACCCCGCACAGGGGGGAGGTACGGGTAGGTAGTGACGAAAAATAACGATACGGGACTCTTACGAGGTCTCGCAATCGGAATGAGTACACTTTAAATATTTTAACGAGGTAAAATTTAAGGGCATTGAGGGTCTGGTGTCAGTGGTGGTTGATTAGATCCACACACTATACTTTTTATAATTATGTGGCGTTATGTCTCTATAAAAGTGGTGGTCTTTTATTATGTTATTTATTAATGGTATTTTTTTAATATCATATCAATATTGTACCCCGCACGGGGGGAGGTAGGGGGGTAGGTAGTGACGAAAAATAACGATACGGGACTCTTACGAGGTCTCGTAATCGGAATGAGTTTCTGCGACTACCATTGTCTGTCGCGGGTAACGGGGAATCAGGGTTCGATTCCGGTGAGGGAGCCTGAGAAACTGCTACCACATCCAAGGAAGGCAGCAGGCGCGCAAATTACCCACTCCCTGCACGGGGGGGGAGGTACGGGTAGGTAGTGACGAAAAATAACGATACGGGACTCTTACGAGGTCCCGTCATCGAATAATCAATACACGAACTGCCCACACACTTGTAAATATAGACGCGCAAGATCGTTACACGAACCGCTTACCATTATAGTAAACTACTATGCAAACACACATAACATATACGCAATAAGAGAACTTTAAATTGGAGATTTTACCCTACCACACCCGTCTGTCTCATTCTGAAAACTATTCAAAATAATTGCTATTTTTCATTCTCATTCAAATATAAATAATAGTAAATAATATATAATTTTTGACTGAACTGAACCCAAGTGCCCGGCCTGTGGCCGGGCACCCCTCGTATTCATGTTCTAACCTAACCTAACCTAAATCTAGTTTTGACACCTTTAGACTTTAGATTCAAGATTTAATGTGAATATATGCATTAATAAAAACTCATTACTATTTTAATACTAGTTATGCTGCTGTTGATGCACTGATGAAAGCCAGATAGCTAGATCAGTGTTTAGTTAGTCGTAGTTGCCGGTGGGCTGAGGTCTAAAGGAATCCAAACTAGTTTTAAAAGGTTTGGATAGGTTAGGTTAGGTTAGAACATGAATAAGACGGGTGCCCGGCCGCAGGCCGGTCACTTAGGTTCAGTTCCGTTTAAAAAAAAAAAAACAAAAAACAAAACGTACCAATACAAAGTACTCTTATTCATATTAGAAGATATTGTAAAATAACAATTAATTTAATTTTTTTTTTTTTTTTCACTTACACATTAGGCCCGTCGCGCCGCGCCACTACTATATGGGGCGAAGGTGCGAAGTCGACGGCGACGACAAAGTACCGAGTCTAAGGAGACTGATGGCGGCGCCACACAGTGGCGTTATGTCTCTATAAAAGTGGTGGTCTTTTATTATGTTATTTATTAATGGTATTATTTTAATATCATATCAATATTGTACCCCGCACAGGGGGGAGGTACGGGTAGGTAGTGACGAAAAATAACGATACGGGACTCTTACGAGGTCTCGCAATCGGAATGAGTACACTTTAAATATTTTAACGAGGTAAAATTTAAGGGCATTGAGGGTCTGGTGTCAGTGGTGGTTGATTAGATCCACACACTATACTTTTTATAATTATGTGGCGTTATGTCTCTATAAAAGTGGTGGTCTTTTATTATGTTATTTATTAATGGTATTTTTTTAATATCATATCAATATTGTACCCCGCACGGGGGGAGGTAGGGGGGTAGGTAGTGACGAAAAATAACGATACGGGACTCTTACGAGGTCTCGTAATCGGAATGAGTTTCTGCGACTACCATTGTCTGTCGCGGGTAACGGGGAATCAGGGTTCGATTCCGGTGAGGGAGCCTGAGAAACTGCTACCACATCCAAGGAAGGCAGCAGGCGCGCAAATTACCCACTCCCTGCACGGGGGGGGAGGTACGGGTAGGTAGTGACGAAAAATAACGATACGGGACTCTTACGAGGTCCCGTCATCGAATAATCAATACACGAACTGCCCACACACTTGTAAATATAGACGCGCAAGATCGTTACACGAACCGCTTACCATTATAGTAAACTACTATGCAAACACACATAACATATACGCAATAAGAGAACTTTAAATTGGAGATTTTACCCTACCACACCCGTCTGTCTCATTCTGAAAACTATTCAAAATAATTGCTATTTTTCATTCTCATTCAAATATAAATAATAGTAAATAATATATAATTTTTGACTGAACTGAACCCAAGTGCCCGGCCTGTGGCCGGGCACCCCTCGTATTCATGTTCTAACCTAACCTAACCTAAATCTAGTTTTGACACCTTTAGACTTTAGATTCAAGATTTAATGTGAATATATGCATTAATAAAAACTCATTACTATTTTAATACTAGTTATGCTGCTGTTGATGCACTGATGAAAGCCAGATAGCTAGATCAGTGTTTAGTTAGTCGTAGTTGCCGGTGGGCTGAGGTCTAAAGGAATCCAAACTAGTTTTAAAAGGTTTGGATAGGTTAGGTTAGGTTAGAACATGAATAAGACGGGTGCCCGGCCGCAGGCCGGTCACTTAGGTTCAGTTCCGTTTAAAAAAAAAAAAACAAAAAACAAAACGTACCAATACAAAGTACTCTTATTCATATTAGAAGATATTGTAAAATAACAATTAATTTAATTTTTTTTTTTTTTTTTCACTTACACATTAGGCCCGTCGCGCCGCGCCACTACTATATGGGGCGAAGGTGCGAAGTCGACGGCGACGACAAAGTACCGAGTCTAAGGAGACTGATGGCGGCGCCACACAGTGGCGTTATGTCTCTATAAAAGTGGTGGTCTTTTATTATGTTATTTATTAATGGTATTATTTTAATATCATATCAATATTGTACCCCGCACAGGGGGGAGGTACGGGTAGGTAGTGACGAAAAATAACGATACGGGACTCTTACGAGGTCTCGCAATCGGAATGAGTACACTTTAAATATTTTAACGAGGTAAAATTTAAGGGCATTGAGGGTCTGGTGCCAGTGGTGGTTGATTAGATCCACACACTATACTTTTTATAATTATGTGGCGTTATGTCTCTATAAAAGTGGTGGTCTTTTATTATGTTATTTATTAATGGTATTTTTTTAATATCATATCAATATTGTACCCCGCACGGGGGGAGGTAGGGGGGTAGGTAGTGACGAAAAATAACGATACGGGACTCTTACGAGGTCTCGTAATCGGAATGAGTTTCTGCGACTACCATTGTCTGTCGCGGGTAACGGGGAATCAGGGTTCGATTCCGGTGAGGGAGCCTGAGAAACTGCTACCACATCCACGGAAGGCAGCAGGCGCGTAAATTACCCACTCCCTGCACGGGGGGGGAGGTACGGGTAGGTAGTGACGAAAAATAACGATACGGGACTCTTACGAGGGCCCGTCATCGAATAATCAATACACGAACTGCCCACACACTTGTAAATATAGACGCGCAAGATCGTTACACGAACCGCTTACCATTATAGTAAACTACTATGCAAACACACATAACATATACGCAATAAGAGAACTTTAAATTGGAGATTTTACCCTACCACACCCGTCTGTCTCATTCTGAAAACTATTCAAAATAATTGCTATTTTTCATTCTCATTCAAATATAAATAATAGTAAATAATATATAATTTTTGACTGAACTGAACCCAAGTGCCCGGCCTGTGGCCGGGCACCCCTCGTATTCATGTTCTAACCTAACCTAACCTAAATCTAGTTTTGACACCTTTAGACTTTAGATTCAAGATTTAATGTGAATATATGCATTAATAAAAACTCATTACTATTTTAATACTAGTTATGCTGCTGTTGATGCACTGATGAAAGCCAGATAGCTAGATCAGTGTTTAGTTAGTCGTAGTTGCCGGTGGGCTGAGGTCTAAAGGAATCCAAACTAGTTTTAAAAGGTTTGAATAGGTTAGGTTAGGTTAGAACATGAATAAGACGGGTGCCCGGCCGCAGGCCGGTCACTTAGGTTCAGTTCCGTTTAAAAAAAAAAAACAAAAAACAAAACGTACCAATACAAAGTACTCTTATTCATATTAGAAGATATTGTAAAATAACAATTAATTTAATTTTTTTTTTTTTTTTCACTTACACATTAGGCCCGTCGCGCCGCGCCACTACTATATGGGGCGAAGGTGCGAAGTCGACGGCGACGACAAAGTACCGAGTCTAAGGAGACTGATGGCGGCGCCACACAGTGGCGTTATGTCTCTATAAAAGTGGTGGTCTTTTATTATGTTATTTATTAATGGTATTATTTTAATATCATATCAATATTGTACCCCGCACAGGGGGGAGGTACGGGTAGGTAGTGACGAAAAATAACGATACGGGACTCTTACGAGGTCTCGCAATCGGAATGAGTACACTTTAAATATTTTAACGAGGTAAAATTTAAGGGCATTGAGGGTCTGGTGCCAGTGGTGGTTGATTAGATCCACACACTATACTTTTTATAATTATGTGGCGTTATGTCTCTATAAAAGTGGTGGTCTTTTATTATGTTATTTATTAATGGTATTTTTTTAATATCATATCAATATTGTACCCCGCACGGGGGGAGGTAGGGGGGGGTAGGTAGTGACGAAAAATAACGATACGGGACTCTTACGAGGTCTCGTAATCGGAATGAGTTTCTGCGACTACCATTGTCTGTCGCGGGTAACGGGGAATCAGGGTTCGATTCCGGTGAGGGAGCCTGAGAAACTGCTACCACATCCAAGGAAGGCAGCAGGCGCGCAAATTACCCACTCCCTGCACGGGGGGGGAGGGACGGGTAGGTAGTGACGAAAAATAACGATACGGGACTCTTACGAGGTCCCGTCATCGAATAATCAATACACGAACTGCCCACACACTTGTAAATATAGACGCGCAAGATCGTTACACGAACCGCTTACCATTATAGTAAACTACTATGCAAACACACATAACATATACGCAATAAGAGAACTTTAAATTGGAGATTTTACCCTACCACACCCGTCTGTCTCATTCTGAAAACTATTCAAAATAATTGCTATTTTTCATTCTCATTCAAATATAAATAATAGTAAATAATATATAATTTTTGACTGAACTGAACCCAAGTGCCCGGCCTGTGGCCGGGCACCCCTCGTATTCATGTTCTAACCTAACCTAACCTAAATCTAGTTTTGACACCTTTAGACTTTAGATTCAAGATTTAATGTGAATATATGCATTAATAAAAACTCATTACTATTTTAATACTAGTTATGCTGCTGTTGATGCACTGATGAAAGCCAGATAGCTAGATCAGTGTTTAGTTAGTCGTAGTTGCCGGTGGGCTGAGGTCTAAAGGAATCCAAACTAGTTTTAAAAGGTTTGGATAGGTTAGGTTAGGTTAGAACATGAATAAGACGGGTGCCCGGCCGCAGGCCGGTCACTTAGGTTCAGTTCCGTTTAAAAAAAAAAAAACAAAAAACAAAACGTACCAATACAAAGTACTCTTATTCATATTAGAAGATATTGTAAAATAACAATTAATTTAATTTTTTTTTTTTTTTTCACTTACACATTAGGCCCGTCGCGCCGCGCCACTACTATATGGGGCGAAGGTGCGAAGTCGACGGCGACGACAAAGTACCGAGTCTAAGGAGACTGATGGCGGCGCCACACAGTGGCGTTATGTCTCTATAAAAGTGGTGGTCTTTTATTATGTTATTTATTAATGGTATTATTTTAATATCATATCAATATTGTACCCCGCACAGGGGGGAGGTACGGGTAGGTAGTGACGAAAAATAACGATACGGGACTCTTACGAGGTCTCGCAATCGGAATGAGTACACTTTAAATATTTTAACGAGGTAAAATTTAAGGGCATTGAGGGTCTGGTGCCAGTGGTGGTTGATTAGATCCACACACTATACTTTTTATAATTATGTGGCGTTATGTCTCTATAAAAGTGGTGGTCTTTTATTATGTTATTTATTAATGGTATTTTTTTAATATCATATCAATATTGTACCCCGCACGGGGGGAGGTAGGGGGGTAGGTAGTGACGAAAAATAACGATACGGGACTCTTACGAGGTCTCGTAATCGGAATGAGTTTCTGCGACTACCATTGTCTGTCGCGGGTAACGGGGAATCAGGGTTCGATTCCGGTGAGGGAGCCTGAGAAACTGCTACCACATCCAAGGAAGGCAGCAGGCGCGCAAATTACCCACTCCCTGCACGGGGGGGGAGGTACGGGTAGGTAGTGACGAAAAATAACGATACGGGACTCTTACGAGGTCCCGTCATCGAATAATCAATACACGAACTGCCCACACACTTGTAAATATAGACGCGCAAGATCGTTACACGAACCGCTTACCATTATAGTAAACTACTATGCAAACACACATAACATATACGCAATAAGAGAACTTTAAATTGGAGATTTTACCCTACCACACCCGTCTGTCTCATTCTGAAAACTATTCAAAATAATTGCTATTTTTCATTCTCATTCAAATATAAATAATAGTAAATAATATATAATTTTTGACTGAACTGAACCCAAGTGCCCGGCCTGTGGCCGGGCACCCCTCGTATTCATGTTCTAACCTAACCTAACCTAAATCTAGTTTTGACACCTTTAGACTTTAGATTCAAGATTTAATGTGAATATATGCATTAATAAAAACTCATTACTATTTTAATACTAGTTATGCTGCTGTTGATGCACTGATGAAAGCCAGATAGCTAGATCAGTGTTTAGTTAGTCGTAGTTGCCGGTGGGCTGAGGTCTAAAGGAATCCAAACTAGTTTTAAAAGGTTTGGATAGGTTAGGTTAGGTTAGAACATGAATAAGACGGGTGCCCGGCCGCAGGCCGGTCACTTAGGTTCAGTTCCGTTTAAAAAAAAAAAAACAAAAAACAAAACGTACCAATACAAAGTACTCTTATTCATATTAGAAGATATTGTAAAATAACAATTAATTTAATTTTTTTTTTTTTTTTTCACTTACACATTAGGCCCGTCGCGCCGCGCCACTACTATATGGGGCGAAGGTGCGAAGTCGACGGCGACGACAAAGTACCGAGTCTAAGGAGACTGATGGCGGCGCCACACAGTGGCGTTATGTCTCTATAAAAGTGGTGGTCTTTTATTATGTTATTTATTAATGGTATTATTTTAATATCATATCAATATTGTACCCCGCACAGGGGGGAGGTACGGGTAGGTAGTGACGAAAAATAACGATACGGGACTCTTACGAGGTCTCGCAATCGGAATGAGTACACTTTAAATATTTTAACGAGGTAAAATTTAAGGGCATTGAGGGTCTGGTGCCAGTGGTGGTTGATTAGATCCACACACTATACTTTTTATAATTATGTGGCGTTATGTCTCTATAAAAGTGGTGGTCTTTTATTATGTTATTTATTAATGGTATTTTTTTAATATCATATCAATATTGTACCCCGCACGGGGGGAGGTAGGGGGGGGTAGGTAGTGACGAAAAATAACGATACGGGACTCTTACGAGGTCTCGTAATCGGAATGAGTTTCTGCGACTACCATTGTCTGTCGCGGGTAACGGGGAATCAGGGTTCGATTCCGGTGAGGGAGCCTGAGAAACTGCTACCACATCCAAGGAAGGCAGCAGGCGCGCAAATTACCCACTCCCTGCACGGGGGGGGAGGTACGGGTAGGTAGTGACGAAAAATAACGATACGGGACTCTTACGAGGTCCCGTCATCGAATAATCAATACACGAACTGCCCACACACTTGTAAATATAGACGCGCAAGATCGTTACACGAACCGCTTACCATTATAGTAAACTACTATGCAAACACACATAACATATACGCAATAAGAGAACTTTAAATTGGAGATTTTACCCTACCACACCCGTCTGTCTCATTCTGAAAACTATTCAAAATAATTGCTATTTTTCATTCTCATTCAAATATAAATAATAGTAAATAATATATAATTTTTGACTGAACTGAACCCAAGTGCCCGGCCTGTGGCCGGGCACCCCTCGTATTCATGTTCTAACCTAACCTAACCTAAATCTAGTTTTGACACCTTTAGACTTTAGATTCAAGATTTAATGTGAATATATGCATTAATAAAAACTCATTACTATTTTAATACTAGTTATGCTGCTGTTGATGCACTGATGAAAGCCAGATAGCTAGATCAGTGTTTAGTTAGTCGTAGTTGCCGGTGGGCTGAGGTCTAAAGGAATCCAAACTAGTTTTAAAAGGTTTGGATAGGTTAGGTTAGGTTAGAACATGAATAAGACGGGTGCCCGGCCGCAGGCCGGTCACTTAGGTTCAGTTCCGTTTAAAAAAAAAAAAACAAAAAACAAAACGTACCAATACAAAGTACTCTTATTCATATTAGAAGATATTGTAAAAAAACAATTAATTTAATTTTTTTTTTTTTTTTCACTTACACATTAGGCCCGTCGCGCCGCGCCACTACTATATGGGGCGAAGGTGCGAAGTCGACGGCGACGACAAAGTACCGAGTCTAAGGAGACTGATGGCGGCGCCACACAGTGGCGTTATGTCTCTATAAAAGTGGTGGTCTTTTATTATGTTATTTATTAATGGTATTATTTTAATATCATATCAATATTGTACCCCGCACAGGGGGGAGGTACGGGTAGGTAGTGACGAAAAATAACGATACGGGACTCTTACGAGGTCTCGCAATCGGAATGAGTACACTTTAAATATTTTAACGAGGTAAAATTTAAGGGCATTGAGGGTCTGGTGCCAGTGGTGGTTGATTAGATCCACACACTATACTTTTTATAATTATGTGGCGTTATGTCTCTATAAAAGTGGTGGTCTTTTATTATGTTATTTATTAATGGTATTTTTTTAATATCATATCAATATTGTACCCCGCACGGGGGGAGGTAGGGGGGTAGGTAGTGACGAAAAATAACGATACGGGACTCTTACGAGGTCTCGTAATCGGAATGAGTTTCTGCGACTACCATTGTCTGTCGCGGGTAACGGGGAATCAGGGTTCGATTCCGGTGAGGGAGCCTGAGAAACTGCTACCACATCCAAGGAAGGCAGCAGGCGCGTAAATTACCCACTCCCTGCACGGGGGGGGAGGTACGGGTAGGTAGTGACGAAAAATAACGATACGGGACTCTTACGAGGGCCCGTCATCGAATAATCAATACACGAACTGCCCACACACTTGTAAATATAGACGCGCAAGATCGTTACACGAACCGCTTACCATTATAGTAAACTACTATGCAAACACACATAACATATACGCAATAAGAGAACTTTAAATTGGAGATTTTACCCTACCACACCCGTCTGTCTCATTCTGAAAACTATTCAAAATAATTGCTATTTTTCATTCTCATTCAAATATAAATAATAGTAAATAATATATAATTTTTGACTGAACTGAACCCAAGTGCCCGGCCTGTGGCCGGGCACCCCTCGTATTCATCTTCTAACCTAACCTAACCTAAATCTAGTTTTGACACCTTTAGACTTTAGATTCAAGATTTAATGTGAATATATGCATTAATAAAAACTCATTACTATTTTAATACTAGTTATGCTGCTGTTGATGCACTGATGAAAGCCAGATAGCTAGATCAGTGTTTAGTTAGTCGTAGTTGCCGGTGGGCTGAGGTCTAAAGGAATCCAAACTAGTTTTAAAAGGTTTGGATAGGTTAGGTTAGGTTAGAACATGAATAAGACGGGTGCCCGGCCGCAGGCCGGTCACTTAGGTTCAGTTCCGTTTAAAAAAAAAAAAACAAAAAACAAAACGTACCAATACAAAGTACTCTTATTCATATTAGAAGATATTGTAAAATAACAATTAATTTAATTTTTTTTTTTTTTTCACTTACACATTAGGCCCGTTTCGCCGCGCCACTACTATATGGGGCGAAGGTGCGAAGTCGACGGCGACGACAAAGTACCGAGTCTAAGGAGACTGATGGCGGCGCCACACAGTGGCGTTATGTCTCTATAAAAGTGGTGGTCTTTTATTATGTTATTTATTAATGGTATTATTTTAATATCATATCAATATTGTACCCCGCACAGGGGGGAGGTACGGGTAGGTAGTGACGAAAAATAACGATACGGGACTCTTACGAGGTCTCGCAATCGGAATGAGTACACTTTAAATATTTTAACGAGGTAAAATTTAAGGGCATTGAGGGTCTGGTGCCAGTGGTGGTTGATTAGATCCACACACTATACTTTTTATAATTATGTGGCGTTATGTCTCTATAAAAGTGGTGGTCTTTTATTATGTTATTTATTAATGGTATTTTTTTAATATCATATCAATATTGTACCCCGCACGGGGGGAGGTAGGGGGGTAGGTAGTGACGAAAAATAACGATACGGGACTCTTACGAGGTCTCGTAATCGGAATGAGTTTCTGCGACTACCATTGTCTGTCGCGGGTAACGGGGAATCAGGGTTCGATTCCGGTGAGGGAGCCTGAGAAACTGCTACCACATCCAAGGAAGGCAGCAGGCGCGTAAATTACCCACTCCCTGCACGATGGGGGAGGTACGGGTAGGTAGTGACGAAAAATAACGATACGGGACTCTTACGAGGGCCCGTCATCGAATAATCAATACACGAACTGCCCACACACTTGTAAATATAGACGCGCAAGATCGTTACACGAACCGCTTACCATTATAGTAAACTACTATGCAAACACACATAACATATACGCAATAAGCGAACTTTAAATTGGAGATTTTACCCTACCACACCCGTCTGTCTCATTCTGAAAACTATTCAAAATAATTGCTATTTTTCATTCTCATTCAAATATAAATAATAGTAAATAATATATAATTTTTGACTGAACTGAACCCAAGTGCCCGGCCTGTGGCCGGGCACCCCTCGTATTCATGTTCTAACCTAACCTAACCTAAATCTAGTTTTGACACCTTTAGACTTTAGATTCAAGATTTAATGTGAATATATGCATTAATAAAAACTCATTACTATTTTAATACTAGTTATGCTGCTGTTGATGCACTGATGAAAGCCAGATAGCTAGATCAGTGTTTAGTTAGTCGTAGTTGCCGGTGGGCTGAGGTCTAAAGGAATCCAAACTAGTTTTAAAAGGTTTGGATAGGTTAGGTTAGGTTAGAACATGAATAAGACGGGTGCCCGGCCGCAGGCCGGTCACTTAGGTTCAGTTCCGTTTAAAAAAAAAAAAACAAAAAACAAAACGTACCAATACAAAGTACTCTTATTCATATTAGAAGATATTGTAAAATAACAATTAATTTAATTTTTTTTTTTTTTTTTCACTTACACATTAGGCCCGTCGCGCCGCGCCACTACTATATGGGGCGAAGGTGCGAAGTCGACGGCGACGACAAAGTACCGAGTCTAAGGAGACTGATGGCGGCGCCACACAGTGGCGTTATGTCTCTATAAAAGTGGTGGTCTTTTATTATGTTATTTATTAATGGTATTATTTTAATATCATATCAATATTGTACCCCGCACAGGGGGGAGGTACGGGTAGGTAGTGACGAAAAATAACGATACGGGACTCTTACGAGGTCTCGCAATCGGAATGAGTACACTTTAAATATTTTAACGAGGTAAAATTTAAGGGCATTGAGGGTCTGGTGCCAGTGGTGGTTGATTAGATCCACACACTATACTTTTTATAATTATGTGGCGTTATGTCTCTATAAAAGTGGTGGTCTTTTATTATGTTATTTATTAATGGTATTTTTTTAATATCATATCAATATTGTACCCCGCACGGGGGGAGGTAGGGGGGGGTAGGTAGTGACGAAAAATAACGATACGGGACTCTTACGAGGTCTCGTAATCGGAATGAGTTTCTGCGACTACCATTGTCTGTCGCGGGTAACGGGGAATCAGGGTTCGATTCCGGTGAGGGAGCCTGAGAAACTGCTACCACATCCAAGGAAGGCAGCAGGCGCGCAAATTACCCACTCCCTGCACGGGGGGGAGGTACGGGTAGGTAGTGACGAAAAATAACGATACGGGACTCTTACGAGGGCCCGTCATCGAATAATCAATACACGAACTGCCCACACACTTGTAAATATAGACGCGCAAGATCGTTACACGAACCGCTTACCATTATAGTAAACTACTATGCAAACACACATAACATATACGCAATAAGAGAACTTTAAATTGGAGATTTTACCCTACCACACCCGTCTGTCTCATTCTGAAAACTATTCAAAATAATTGCTATTTTTCATTCTCATTCAAATATAAATAATAGTAAATAATATATAATTTTTGACTGAACTGAACCCAAGTGCCCGGCCTGTGGCCGGGCACCCCTCGTATTCATGTTCTAACCTAACCTAACCTAAATCTAGTTTTGACACCTTTAGACTTTAGATTCAAGATTTAATGTGAATATATGCATTAATAAAAACTCATTACTATTTTAATACTAGTTATGCTGCTGTTGATGCACTGATGAAAGCCAGATAGCTAGATCAGTGTTTAGTTAGTCGTAGTTGCCGGTGGGCTGAGGTCTAAAGGAATCCAAACTAGTTTTAAAAGGTTTGGATAGGTTAGGTTAGGTTAGAACATGAATAAGACGGGTGCCCGGCCGCAGGCCGGTCACTTAGGTTCAGTTCCGTTTAAAAAAAAAAAACAAAAAACAAAACGTACCAATACAAAGTACTCTTATTCATATTAGAAGATATTGTAAAATAACAATTAATTTAATTTTTTTTTTTTTTTTTTCACTTACACATTAGGCCCGTCGCGCCGCGCCACTACTATATGGGGCAAAGGTGCGAAGTCGACGGCGACGACAAAGTACCGAGTCTAAGGAGACTGATGGCGGCGCCACACAGTGGCGTTATGTCTCTATAAAAGTGGTGGTCTTTTATTATGTTATTTATTAATGGTATTATTTTAATATCATATCAATATTGTACCCCGCACAGGGGGGAGGTACGGGTAGGTAGTGACGAAAAATAACGATACGGGACTCTTACGAGGTCTCGCAATCGGAATGAGTACACTTTAAATATTTTAACGAGGTAAAATTTAAGGGCATTGAGGGTCTGGTGCCAGTGGTGGTTGATTAGATCCACACACTATACTTTTTATAATTATGTGGCGTTATGTCTCTATAAAAGTGGTGGTCTTTTATTATGTTATTTATTAATGGTATTTTTTTAATATCATATCAATATTGTACCCCGCACGGGGGGAGGTAGGGGGGGGTAGGTAGTGACGAAAAATAACGATACGGGACTCTTACGAGGTCTCGTAATCGGAATGAGTTTCTGCGACTACCATTGTCTGTCGCGGGTAACGGGGAATCAGGGTTCGATTCCGGTGAGGGAGCCTGAGAAACTGCTACCACATCCAAGGAAGGCAGCAGGCGCGCAAATTACCCACTCCCTGCACGGGGGGGGAGGTACGGGTAGGTAGTGACGAAAAATAACGATACGGGACTCTTACGAGGGCCCGTCATCGAATAATCAATACACGAACTGCCCACACACTTGTAAATATAGACGCGCAAGATCGTTACACGAACCGCTTACCATTATAGTAAACTACTATGCAAACACACATAACATATACGCAATAAGAGAACTTTAAATTGGAGATTTTACCCTACCACACCCGTCTGTCTCATTCTGAAAACTATTCAAAATAATTGCTATTTTTCATTCTCATTCAAATATAAATAATAGTAAATAATATATAATTTTTGACTGAACTGAACCCAAGTGCCCGGCCTGTGGCCGGGCACCCCTCGTATTCATGTTCTAACCTAACCTAACCTAAATCTAGTTTTGACACCTTTAGACTTTAGATTCAAGATTTAATGTGAATATATGCATTAATAAAAACTCTTTACTATTTTAATACTAGTTATGCTGCTGTTGATGCACTGATGAAAGCCAGATAGCTAGATCAGTGTTTAGTTAGTCGTAGTTGCCGGTGGGCTGAGGTCTAAAGGAATCCAAACTAGTTTTAAAAGGTTTGGATAGGTTAGGTTAGGTTAGAACATGAATAAGACGGGTGCCCGGCCGCAGGCCGGTCACTTAGGTTCAGTTCCGTTTAAAAAAAAAAAAACAAAAAACAAAACGTACCAATACAAAGTACTCTTATTCATATTAGAAGATATTGTAAAATAACAATTAATTTAATTTTTTTTTTTTTTTTCACTTACACATTAGGCCCGTCGCGCCGCGCCACTACTATATGGGGCGAAGGTGCGAAGTCGACGGCGACGACAAAGTACCGAGTCTAAGGAGACTGATGGCGGCGCCACACAGTGGCGTTATGTCTCTATAAAAGTGGTGGTCTTTTATTATGTTATTTATTAATGGTATTATTTTAATATCATATCAATATTGTACCCCGCACAGGGGGGAGGTACGGGTAGGTAGTGACGAAAAATAACGATACGGGACTCTTACGAGGTCTCGCAATCGGAATGAGTACACTTTAAATATTTTAACGAGGTAAAATTTAAGGGCATTGAGGGTCTGGTGCCAGTGGTGGTTGATTAGATCCACACACTATACTTTTTATAATTATGTGGCGTTATGTCTCTATAAAAGTGGTGGTCTTTTATTATGTTATTTATTAATGGTATTTTTTTAATATCATATCAATATTGTACCCCGCACGGGGGGAGGTAGGGGGGTAGGTAGTGACGAAAAATAACGATACGGGACTCTTACGAGGTCTCGTAATCGGAATGAGTTTCTGCGACTACCATTGTCTGTCGCGGGTAACGGGGAATCAGGGTTCGATTCCGGTGAGGGAGCCTGAGAAACTGCTACCACATCCAAGGAAGGCAGCAGGCGCGTAAATTACCCACTCCCTGCACGGGGGGGGAGGTACGGGTAGGTAGTGACGAAAAATAACGATACGGGACTCTTACGAGGGCCCGTCATCGAATAATCAATACACGAACTGCCCACACACTTGTAAATATAGACGCGCAAGATCGTTACACGAACCGCTTACCATTATAGTAAACTACTATGCAAACACACATAACATATACGCAATAAGAGAACTTTAAATTGGAGATTTTACCCTACCACACCCGTCTGTCTCATTCTGAAAACTATTCAAAATAATTGCTATTTTTCATTCTCATTCAAATATAAATAATAGTAAATAATATATAATTTTTGACTGAACTGAACCCAAGTGCCCGGCCTGTGGCCGGGCACCCCTCGTATTCATGTTCTAACCTAACCTAACCTAAATCTAGTTTTGACACCTTTAGACTTTAGATTCAAGATTTAATGTGAATATATGCATTAATAAAAACTCATTACTATTTTAATACTAGTTATGCTGCTGTTGATGCACTGATGAAAGCCAGATAGCTAGATCAGTGTTTAGTTAGTCGTAGTTGCCGGTGGGCTGAGGTCTAAAGGAATCCAAACTAGTTTTAAAAGGTTTGGATAGGTTAGGTTAGGTTAGAACATGAATAAGACGGGTGCCCGGCCGCAGGCCGGTCACTTAGGTTCAGTTCCGTTTAAAAAAAAAAAAACAAAAAACAAAACATACCAATACAAAGTACTCTTATTCATATTAGAAGATATTGTAAAATAACAATTAATTTAATTTTTTTTTTTTTTTTTCACTTACACATTAGGCCCGTCGCGCCGCGCCACTACTATATGGGGCGAAGGTGCGAAGTCGACGGCGACGACAAAGTACCGAGTCTAAGGAGACTGATGGCGGCGCCACACAGTGGCGTTATGTCTCTATAAAAGTGGTGGTCTTTTATTATGTTATTTATTAATGGTATTATTTTAATATCATATCAATATTGTACCCCGCACAGGGGGGAGGTACGGGTAGGTAGTGACGAAAAATAACGATACGGGACTCTTACGAGGTCTCGCAATCGGAATGAGTACACTTTAAATATTTTAACGAGGTAAAATTTAAGGGCATTGAGGGTCTGGTGCCAGTGGTGGTTGATTAGATCCACACACTATACTTTTTATAATTATGTGGCGTTATGTCTCTATAAAAGTGGTGGTCTTTTATTATGTTATTTATTAATGGTATTTTTTTAATATCATATCAATATTGTACCCCGCACGGGGGGTGGTAGGGGGGTAGGTAGTGACGAAAAATAACGATACGGGACTCTTACGAGGTCTCGTAATCGGAATGAGTTTCTGCGACTACCATTGTCTGTCGCGGGTAACGGGGAATCAGGGTTCGATTCCGGTGAGGGAGCCTGAGAAACTGCTACCACATCCAAGGAAGGCAGCAGGCGCGCAAATTACCCACTCCCTGCACGGGGGGGGAGGTACGGGTAGGTAGTGACGAAAAATAACGATACGGGACTCTTACGAGGTCCCGTCATCGAATAATCAATACACGAACTGCCCACACACTTGTAAATATAGACGCGCAAGATCGTTACACGAACCGCTTACCATTATAGTAAACTACTATGCAAACATACATAACATATACGCAATAAGAGAACTTTAAATTGGAGATTTTACCCTACCACACCCGTCTGTCTCATTCTGAAAACTATTCAAAATAATTGCTATTTTTCATTCTCATTCAAATATAAATAATAGTAAATAATATATAATTTTTGACTGAACTGAACCCAAGTGCCCGGCCTGTGGCCGGGCACCCCTCGTATTCATGTTCTAACCTAACCTAACCTAAATCTAGTTTTGACACCTTTAGACTTTAGATTCAAGATTTAATGTGAATATATGCATTAATAAAAACTCATTACTATTTTAATACTAGTTATGCTGCTGTTGATGCACTGATGAAAGCCAGATAGCTAGATCAGTGTTTAGTTAGTCGTAGTTGCCGGTGGGCTGAGGTCTAAAGGAATCCAAACTAGTTTTAAAAGGTTTGGATAGGTTAGGTTAGGTTAGAACATGAATAAGACGGGTGCCCGGCCGCAGGCCGGTCACTTAGGTTCAGTTCCGTTTAAAAAAAAAAAAACAAAAAACAAAACGTACCAATACAAAGTACTCTTATTCATATTAGAAGATATTGTAAAATAACAATTAATTTAATTTTTTTTTTTTTTTTTCACTTACACATTAGGCCCGTCGCGCCGCGCCACTACTATATGGGGCGAAGGTGCGAAGTCGACGGCGACGACAAAGTACCGAGTCTAAGGAGACTGATGGCGGCGCCACACAGTGGCGTTATGTCTCTATAAAAGTGGTGGTCTTTTATTATGTTATTTATTAATGGTATTATTTTAATATCATATCAATATTGTACCCCGCACAGGGGGGAGGTACGGGTAGGTAGTGACGAAAAATAACGATACGGGACTCTTACGAGGTCTCGCAATCGGAATGAGTACACTTTAAATATTTTAACGAGGTAAAATTAAAGGGCATTGAGGGTCTGGTGCCAGTGGTGGTTGATTAGATCCACACACTATACTTTTTATAATTATGTGGCGTTATGTCTCTATAAAAGTGGTGGTCTTTTATTATGTTATTTATTAATGGTATTTTTTTAATATCATATCAATATTGTACCCCGCACGGGGGGAGGTAGGGGGGTAGGTAGTGACGAAAAATAACGATACGGGACTCTTACGAGGTCTCGTAATCGGAATGAGTTTCTGCGACTACCATTGTCTGTCGCGGGTAACGGGGAATCAGGGTTCGATTCCGGTGAGGGAGCCTGAGAAACTGCTACCACATCCAAGGAAGGCAGCAGGCGCGTAAATTACCCACTCCCTGCACGGGGGGGGAGGTACGGGTAGGTAGTGACGAAAAATAACGATACGGGACTCTTACGAGGGCCCGTCATCGAATAATCAATACACGAACTGCCCACACACTTGTAAATATAGACGCGCAAGATCGTTACACGAACCGCTTACCATTATAGTAAACTACTATGCAAACACACATAACATATACGCAATAAGAGAACTTTAAATTGGAGATTTTACCCTACCACACCCGTCTGTCTCATTCTGAAAACTATTCAAAATAATTGCTATTTTTCATTCTCATTCAAATATAAATAATAGTAAATAATATATAATATATAATGTGGTCTTTTATTATGTTATTTATTAATGGAATTTTTTTAATATCATATCAATATTGTACCCCGCACGGGGGGAGGTAGGGGGGGGTAGGTAGTGACGAAAAATAACGATACGGGACTCTTACGAGGTCTCGTAATCGGAATGAGTTTCTGCGACTACCATTGTCTGTCGCGGGTAACGGGGAATCAGGGTTCGATTCCGGTGAGGGAGCCTGAGAAACTGCTACCACATCCAAGGAAGGCAGCAGGCGCGCAAATTACCCACTCCCTGCACGGGGGGGGAGGTACGGGTAGGTAGTGACGAAAAATAACGATACGGGACTCTTACGAGGGCCCGTCATCGAATAATCAATACACGAACTGCCCACACACTTGTAAATATAGACGCGCAAGATCGTTACACGAACCGCTTACCATTATAGTAAACTACTATGCAAACACACATAACATATACGCAATAAGAGAACTTTAAATTGGAGATTTTACCCTACCACACCCGTCTGTCTCATTCTGAAAACTATTCAAAATAATTGCTATTTTTCATTCTCATTCAAATATAAATAATAGTAAATAATATATAATTTTTGACTGAACTGAACCCAAGTGCCCGGCCTGTGGCCGGGCACCCCTCGTATTCATGTTCTAACCTAACCTAACCTAAATCTAGTTTTGACACCTTTAGACTTTAGATTCAAGATTTAATGTGAATATATGCATTAATAAAAACTCATTACTATTTTAATACTAGTTATGCTGCTGTTGATGCACTGATGAAAGCCAGATAGCTAGATCAGTGTTTAGTTAGTCGTAGTTGCCGGTGGGCTGAGGTCTAAAGGAATCCAAACTAGTTTTAAAAGGTTTGGATAGGTTAGGTTAGGTTAGAACATGAATAAGACGGGTGCCCGGCCGCAGGCCGGTCACTTAGGTTCAGTTCCGTTTAAAAAAAAAAAACAAAAAACAAAACATACCAATACAAAGTACTCTTATTCATATTAGAAGATATTGTAAAATAACAATTAATTTAATTTTTTTTTTTTTTTTTCACTTACACATTAGGCCCGTCGCGCCGCGCCACTACTATATGGGGCGAAGGTGCGAAGTCGACGGCGACGACAAAGTACCGAGTCTAAGGAGACTGATGGCGGCGCCACACAGTGGCGTTATGTCTCTATAAAAGTGGTGGTCTTTTATTATGTTATTTATTAATGGTATTATTTTAATATCATATCAATATTGTACCCCGCACAGGGGGGAGGTACGGGTAGGTAGTGACGAAAAATAACGATACGGGACTCTTACGAGGTCTCGCAATCGGAATGAGTACACTTTAAATATTTTAACGAGGTAAAATTTAAGGGCATTGAGGGTCTGGTGCCAGTGGTGGTTGATTAGATCCACACACTATACTTTTTATAATTATGTGGCGTTATGTCTCTATAAAAGTGGTGGTCTTTTATTATGTTATTTATTAATGGTATTTTTTTAATATCATATCAATATTGTACCCCGCACGGGGGGAGGTAGGGGGGGGGTAGGTAGTGACGAAAAATAACGATACGGGACTCTTACGAGGTCTCGTAATCGGAATGAGTTTCTGCGACTACCATTGTCTGTCGCGGGTAACGGGGAATCAGGGTTCGATTCCGGTGAGGGAGCCTGAGAAACTGCTACCACATCCAAGGAAGGCAGCAGGCGCGCAAATTACCCACTCCCTGCACGGGGGGGGAGGTACGGGTAGGTAGTGACGAAAAATAACGATACGGGACTCTTACGAGGTCCCGTCATCGAATAATCAATACACGAACTGCCCACACACTTGTAAATATAGACGCGCAAGATCGTTACACGAACCGCTTACCATTATAGTAAACTACTATGCAAACACACATAACATATACGCAATAAGAGAACTTTAAATTGGAGATTTTACCCTACCACACCCGTCTGTCTCATTCTGAAAACTATTCAAAATAATTGCTATTTTTCATTCTCATTCAAATATAAATAATAGTAAATAATATATAATTTTTGACTGAACTGAACCCAAGTGCCCGGCCTGTGGCCGGGCACCCCTCGTATTCATGTTCTAACCTAACCTAACCTAAATCTAGTTTTGACACCTTTAGACTTTAGATTCAAGATTTAATGTGAATATATGCATTAATAAAAACTCATTACTATTTTAATACTAGTTATGCTGCTGTTGATGCACTGATGAAAGCCAGATATCTAGATCAGTGTTTAGTTAGTCGTAGTTGCCGGTGGGCTGAGGTCTAAAGGAATCCAAACTAGTTTTAAAAGGTTTGGATAGGTTAGGTTAGGTTAGAACATGAATAAGACGGGTGCCCGGCCGCAGGCCGGTCACTTAGGTTCAGTTCCGTTAAAAAAAAAAAACAAAAAACAAAACGTACCAATACAAAGTACTCTTATTCATATTAGAAGATATTGTAAAATAACAATTAATTTAATTTTTTTTTTTTTTTTTCACTTACACATTAGGCCCGTCACGCCGCGCCACTACTATATGGGGCGAAGGTGCGAAGTCGACGGCGACGACAAAGTACCGAGTCTAAGGAGACTGATGGTGGCGCCACACAGTGGCGTTATGTCTCTATAAAAGTGGTGGTCTTTTATTATGTTATTTATTAATGGTATTATTTTAATATCATATCAATATTGTACCCCGCACAGGGGGGAGGTACGGGTAGGTAGTGACGAAAAATAACGATACGGGACTCTTACGAGGTCTCGCAATCGGAATGAGTACACTTTAAATATTTTAACGAGGTAAAATTAAAGGGCATTGAGGGTCTGGTGCCAGTGGTGGTTGATTAGATCCACACACTATACTTTTTATAATTATGTGGCGTTATGTCTCTATAAAAGTGGTGGTCTTTTATTATGTTATTTATTAATGGTATTTTTTTAATATCATATCAATATTGTACCCCGCACGGGGGGAGGTAGGGGGGGGTAGGTAGTGACGAAAAATAACGATACGGGACTCTTACGAGGTCTCGTAATCGGAATGAGTTTCTGCGACTACCATTGTCTGTCGCGGGTAACGGGGAATCAGGGTTCGATTCCGGTGAGGGAGCCTGAGAAACTGCTACCACATCCAAGGAAGGCAGCAGGCGCGCAAATTACCCACTCCCTGCACGGGGGGGGAGGTACGGGTAGGTAGTGACGAAAAATAACGATACGGGACTCTTACGAGGTCCCGTCATCGAATAATCAATACACGAACTGCCCACACACTTGTAAATATAGACGCGCAAGATCGTTACACGAACCGCTTACCATTATAGTAAACTACTATGCAAACACACATAACATATACGCAATAAGAGAACTTTAAATTGGAGATTTTACCCTACCACACCCGTCTGTCTCATTCTGAAAACTATTCAAAATAATTGCTATTTTTCATTCTCATTCAAATATAAATAATAGTAAATAATATATAATTTTTGACTGAACTGAACCCAAGTGCCCGGCCTGTGGCCGGGCACCCCTCGTATTCATGTTCTAACCTAACCTAACCTAAATCTAGTTTTGACACCTTTAGACTTTAGATTCAAGATTTAATGTGAATATATGCATTAATAAAAACTCATTACTATTTTAATACTAGTTATGCTGCTGTTGATGCACTGATGAAAGCCAGATAGCTAGATCAGTGTTTAGTTAGTCGTAGTTGCCGGTGGGCTGAGGTCTAAAGGAATCCAAACTAGTTTTAAAAGGTTTGGATAGGTTAGGTTAGGTTAGAACATGAATAAGACGGGTGCCCGGCCGCAGGCCGGTCACTTAGGTTCAGTTCCGTTTAAAAAAAAAAAAAAACAAAAAACAAAACATACCAATACAAAGTACTCTTATTCATATTAGAAGATATTGTAAAATAACAATTAATTTAATTTTTTTTTTTTTTTTTCACTTACACATTAGGCCCGTCGCGCCGCGCCACTACTATATGGGGCGAAGGTGCGAAGTCGACGGCGACGACAAAGTACCGAGTCTAAGGAGACTGATGGCGGCGCCACACAGTGGCGTTATGTCTCTATAAAAGTGGTGGTCTTTTATTATGTTATTTATTAATGGTATTATTTTAATATCATATCAATATTGTACCCCGCACAGGGGGGAGGTACGGGTAGGTAGTGACGAAAAATAACGATACGGGACTCTTACGAGGTCTCGCAATCGGAATGAGTACACTTTAAATATTTTAACGAGGTAAAATTTAAGGGCATTGAGGGTCTGGTGCCAGTGGTGGTTGATTAGATCCACACACTATACTTTTTATAATTATGTGGCGTTATGTCTCTATAAAAGTGGTGGTCTTTTATTATGTTATTTATTAATGGTATTTTTTTAATATCATATCAATATTGTACCCCGCACGGGGGGAGGTAGGGGGGGGGGTAGGTAGTGACGAAAAATAACGATACGGGACTCTTACGAGGTCTCGTAATCGGAATGAGTTTCTGCGACTACCATTGTCTGTCGCGGGTAACGGGGAATCAGGGTTCGATTCCGGTGAGGGAGCCTGAGAAACTGCTACCACATCCAAGGAAGGCAGCAGGCGCGCAAATTACCCACTCCCTGCACGGGGGGGGAGGTACGGGTAGGTAGTGACGAAAAATAACGATACGGGACTCTTACGAGGTCCCGTCATTGAATAATCAATACACGAACTGCCCACACACTTGTAAATATAGACGCGCAAGATCGTTACACGAACCGCTTACCATTATAGTAAACTACTATGCAAACACACATAACATATACGCAATAAGAGAACTTTAAATTGGAGATTTTACCCTACCACACCCGTCTGTCTCATTCTGAAAACTATTCAAAATAATTGCTATTTTTCATTCTCATTCAAATATAAATAATAGTAAATAATATATAATTTTTGACTGAACTGAACCCAAGTGCCCGGCCTGTGGCCGGGCACCCCTCGTATTCATGTTCTAACCTAACCTAACCTAAATCTAGTTTTGACACCTTTAGACTTTAGATTCAAGATTTAATGTGAATATATGCATTAATAAAAACTCATTACTATTTTAATACTAGTTATGCTGCTGTTGATGCACTGATGAAAGCCAGATAGCTAGATCAGTGTTTAGTTAGTCGTAGTTGCCGGTGGGCTGAGGTCTAAAGGAATCCAAACTAGTTTTAAAAGGTTTGGATAGGTTAGGTTAGGTTAGAACATGAATAAGACGGGTGCCCGGCCGCAGGCCGGTCACTTAGGTTCAGTTCCGTTTAAAAAAAAAAAAACAAAAAACAAAACGTACCAATACGAAGTACTCTTATTCATATTAGAAGATATTGTAAAATAACAATTAATTTAATTTTTTTTTTTTTTTTATAACTTACACATTAGGCCCGTCGCGCCGCGCCACTACTATATGGGGCGAAGGTGCGAAGTCGACGGCGACGACAAAGTACCGAGTCTAAGGAGACTGATGGCGGCGCCACACAGTGGCGTTATGTCTCTATAAAAGTGGTGGTCTTTTATTATGTTATTTATTAATGGTATTATTTTAATATCATATCAATATTGTACCCCGCACAGGGGGGAGGTGCGGGTAGGTAGTGACGAAAAATAACGATACGGGACTCTTACGAGGTCTCGCAATCGGAATGAGTACACTTTAAATATTTTAACGAGGTAAAATTTAAGGGCATTGAGGGTCTGGTGCCAGTGGTGGTTGATTAGATCCACACACTATACTTTTTATAATTATGTGGCGTTATGTCTCTATAAAAGTGGTGGTCTTTTATTATGTTATTTATTAATGGTATTTTTTTAATATCATATCAATATTGTACCCCGCACGGGGGGAGGTAGGGGGGGGGTAGGTAGTGACGAAAAATAACGATACGGGACTCTTACGAGGTCTCGTAATCGGAATGAGTTTCTGCGACTACCATTGTCTGTCGCGGGTAACGGGGAATCAGGGTTCGATTCCGGTGAGGGAGCCTGAGAAACTGCTACCACATCCAAGGAAGGCAGCAGGCGCGTAAATTACCCACTCCCTGCACGGGGGGGGAGGTACGGGTAGGTAGTGACGAAAAATAACGATACGGGACTCTTACGAGGGCCCGTCATCGAATAATCAATACACGAACTGCCCACACACTTGTAAATATAGACGCGCAAGATCGTTACACGAACCGCTTACCATTATAGTAAACTACTATGCAAACACACATAACATATACGCAATAAGAGAACTTTAAATTGGAGATTTTACCCTACCACACCCGTCTGTCTCATTCTGAAAACTATTCAAAATAATTGCTATTTTTCATTCTCATTCAAATATAAATAATAGTAAATAATATATAATTTTTGACTGAACTGAACCCAAGTGCCCGGCCTGTGGCCGGGCACCCCTCGTATTCATGTTCTAACCTAACCTAACCTAAATCTAGTTTTGACACCTTTAGACTTTAGATTCAAGATTTAATGTGAATATATGCATTAATAAAAACTCATTACTATTTTAATACTAGTTATGCTGCTGTTGATGCACTGATGAAAGCCACATAGCTAGATCAGTGTTTAGTTAGTCGTAGTTGCCGGTGGGCTGAGGTCTAAAGGAATCCAAACTAGTTTTAAAAGGTTTGGATAGGTTAGGTTAGGTTAGAACATGAATAAGACGGGTGCCCGGCCGCAGGCCGGTCACTTAGGTTCAGTTCCGTTTAAAAAAAAAAAAACAAAAAACAAAACGTACCAATACAAAGTACTCTTATTCATATTAGAAGATATTGTAAAATAACAATTAATTTAATTTTTTTTTTTTTTTTTCACTTACACATTAGGCCCGTCGCGCCGCGCCACTACTATATGGGGCGAAGGTGCGAAGTCGACGGCGACGACAAAGTACCGAGTCTAAGGAGACTGATGGCGGCGCCACACAGTGGCGTTATGTCTCTATAAAAGTGGTGGTCTTTTATTATGTTATTTATTAATGGTATTATTTTAATATCATATCAATATTGTACCCCGCACAGGGGGGAGGTACGGGTAGGTAGTGACGAAAAATAACGATACGGGACTCTTACGAGGTCTCGCAATCGGAATGAGTACACTTTAAATATTTTAACGAGGTAAAATTTAAGGGCATTGAGGGTCTGGTGCCAGTGGTGGTTGATTAGATCCACACACTATACTTTTTATAATTATGTGGCGTTATGTCTCTATAAAAGTGGTGGTCTTTTATTATGTTATTTATTAATGGTATTTTTTTAATATCATATCAATATTGTACCCCGCACGGGGGGAGGTAGGGGGGGGGTAGGTAGTGACGAAAAATAACGATACGGGACTCTTACGAGGTCTCGTAATCGGAATGAGTTTCTGCGACTACCATTGTCTGTCGCGGGTAACGGGGAATCAGGGTTCGATTCCGGTGAGGGAGCCTGAGAAACTGCTACCACATCCAAGGAAGGCAGCAGGCGCGCAAATTACCCACTCCCTGCACGGGGGGGGAGGTACGGGTAGGTAGTGACGAAAAATAACGATACGGGACTCTTACGAGGTCCCGTCATCGAATAATCAATACACGAACTGCCCACACACTTGTAAATATAGACGCGCAAGATCGTTACACGAACCGCTTACCATTATAGTAAACTACTATGCAAACACACATAACATATACGCAATAAGAGAACTTTAAATTGGAGATTTTACCCTACCACACCCGTCTGTCTCATTCTGAAAACTATTCAAAATAATTGCTATTTTTCATTCTCATTCAAATATAAATAATAGTAAATAATATATAATTTTTGACTGAACTGAACCCAGGTGCCCGGCCACAGGCCGGGCACCCCTCGTATTCATGTTCTAACCTAACCTAACCTAAATCTAGTTTTGACACCTTTAGACTTTAGATTCAAGATTTAATGTGAATATATGCATTAATAAAAACTCATTACTATTTTAATACTAGTTATGCTGCTGTTGATGCACTGATGAAAGCCAGATAGCTAGATCAGTGTTTAGTTAGTCGTAGTTGCCGGTGGGCTGAGGTCTAAAGGAATCCAAACTAGTTTTAAAAGGTTTGGATAGGTTAGGTTAGGTTAGAACATGAATAAGACGGGTGCCCGGCCGCAGGCCGGTCACTTAGGTTCAGTTCCGTTTAAAAAAAAAAAAACAAAAAACAAAACGTACCAATACAAAGTACTCTTATTCATATTAGAAGATATTGTAAAATAACAATTAATTTAATTTTTTTTTTTTTTTTTCACTTACACATTAGGCCCGTCGCGCCGCGCCACTACTATATGGGGCGAAGGTGCGAAGTCGACGGCGACGACAAAGTACCGAGTCTAAGGAGACTGATGGCGGCGCCACACAGTGGCGTTATGTCTCTATAAAAGTGGTGGTCTTTTATTATGTTATTTATTAATGGTATTATTTTAATATCATATCAATATTGTACCCCGCACAGGGGGGAGGTACGGGTAGGTAGTGACGAAAAATAACGATACGGGACTCTTACGAGGTCTCGCAATCGGAATGAGTACACTTTAAATATTTTAACGAGGTAAAATTTAAGGGCATTGAGGGTCTGGTGCCAGTGGTGGTTGATTAGATCCACACACTATACTTTTTATAATTATGTGGCGTTATGTCTCTATAAAAGTGGTGGTCTTTTATTATGTTATTTATTAATGGTATTTTTTTAATATCATATCAATATTGTACCCCGCACGGGGGGAGGTAGGGGGGGGTAGGTAGTGACGAAAAATAACGATACGGGACTCTTACGAGGTCTCGTAATCGGAATGAGTTTCTGCGACTACCATTGTCTGTCGCGGGTAACGGGGAATCAGGGTTCGATTCCGGTGAGGGAGCCTGAGAAACTGCTATCACATCCAAGGAAGGCAGCAGGCGCGCAAATTACCCACTCCCTGCACGGGGGGGGAGGTACGGGTAGGTAGTGACGAAAAATAACGATACGGGACTCTTACGAGGTCCCGTCATCGAATAATCAATACACGAACTGCCCACACACTTGTAAATATAGACGCGCAAGATCGTTACACGAACCGCTTACCATTATAGTAAACTACTATGCAAACACACATAACATATACGCAATAAGAGAACTTTAAATTGGAGATTTTACCCTACCACACCCGTCTGTCTCATTCTGAAAACTATTCAAAATAATTGCTATTTTTCATTCTCATTCAAATATAAATAATAGTAAATAATATATAATTTTTGACTGAACTGAACCCAAGTGCCCGGCCTGTGGCCGGGCACCCCTCGTATTCATGTTCTAACCTAACCTAACCTAAATCTAGTTTTGACACCTTTAGACTTTAGATTCAAGATTTAATGTGAATATATGCATTAATAAAAACTCATTACTATTTTAATACTAGTTATGCTGCTGTTGATGCACTGATGAAAGCCAGATAGCTAGATCAGTGTTTAGTTAGTCGTAGTTGCCGGTGGGCTGAGGTCTAAAGGAATCCAAACTAGTTTTAAAAGGTTTGGATAGGTTAGGTTAGGTTAGAACATGAATAAGACGGGTGCCCGGCCGCAGGCCGGTCACTTAGGTTCAGTTCCGTTTAAAAAAAAAAAACAAAAAACAAAACGTACCAATACAAAGTACTCTTATTCATATTAGAAGATATTGTAAAATAACAATTAATTTAATTTTTTTTTTTTTTTTTTCACTTACACATTAGGCCCGTCGCGCCGCGCCACTACTATATGGGGCAAAGGTGCGAAGTCGACGGCGACGACAAAGTACCGAGTCTAAGGAGACTGATGGCGGCGCCACACAGTGGCGTTATGTCTCTATAAAAGTGGTGGTCTTTTATTATGTTATTTATTAATGGTATTATTTTAATATCATATCAATATTGTACCCCGCACAGGGGGGAGGTACGGGTAGGTAGTGACGAAAAATAACGATACGGGACTCTTACGAGGTCTCGCAATCGGAATGAGTACACTTTAAATATTTTAACGAGGTAAAATTTAAGGGCATTGAGGGTCTGGTGCCAGTGGTGGTTGATTAGATCCACACACTATACTTTTTATAATTATGTGGCGTTATGTCTCTATAAAAGTGGTGGTCTTTTATTATGTTATTTATTAATGGTATTTTTTTAATATCATATCAATATTGTACCCCGCACGGGGGGAGGTAGGGGGGGGTAGGTAGTGACGAAAAATAACGATACGGGACTCTTACGAGGTCTCGTAATCGGAATGAGTTTCTGCGACTACCATTGTCTGTCGCGGGTAACGGGGAATCAGGGTTCGATTCCGGTGAGGGAGCCTGAGAAACTGCTACCACATCCAAGGAAGGCAGCAGGCGCGCAAATTACCCACTCCCTGCACGGGGGGGGAGGTACGGGTAGGTAGTGACGAAAAATAACGATACGGGACTCTTACGAGGTCCCGTCATCGAATAATCAATACACGAACTGCCCACACACTTGTAAATATAGACGCGCAAGATCGTTACACGAACCGCTTACCATTATAGTAAACTACTATGCAAACACACATAACATATACGCAATAAGAGAACTTTAAATTGGAGATTTTACCCTACCACACCCGTCTGTCTCATTCTGAAAACTATTCAAAATAATTGCTATTTTTCATTCTCATTCAAATATAAATAATAGTAAATAATATATAATTTTTGACTGAACTGAACCCAAGTGCCCGGCCTGTGGCCGGGCACCCCTCGTATTCATGTTCTAACCTAACCTAACCTAAATCTAGTTTTGACACCTTTAGACTTTAGATTCAAGATTTAATGTGAATATATGCATTAATAAAAACTCATTACTATTTTAATACTAGTTATGCTGCTGTTGATGCACTGATGAAAGCCAGATAGCTAGATCAGTGTTTAGTTAGTCGTAGTTGCCGGTGGGCTGAGGTCTAAAGGAATCCAAACTAGTTTTAAAAGGTTTGGATAGGTTAGGTTAGGTTAGAACATGAATAAGACGGGTGCCCGGCCGCAGGCCGGTCACTTAGGTTCAGTTCCGTTTAAAAAAAAAAAAACAAAAAACAAAACGTACCAATACAAAGTACTCTTATTCATATTAGAAGATATTGTAAAATAACAATTAATTTAATTTTTTTTTTTTTTTTTCACTTACACATTAGGCCCGTCGCGCCGCGCCACTACTATATGGGGCGAAGGTGCGAAGTCGACGGCGACGACAAAGTACCGAGTCTAAGGAGACTGATGGCGGCGCCACACAGTGGCGTTATGTCTCTATAAAAGTGGTGGTCTTTTATTATGTTATTTATTAATGGTATTATTTTAATATCATATCAATATTGTACCCCGCACAGGGGGGAGGTACGGGTAGGTAGTGACGAAAAATAACGATACGGGACTCTTACGAGGTCTCGCAATCGGAATGAGTACACTTTAAATATTTTAACGAGGTAAAATTTAAGGGCATTGAGGGTCTGGTGCCAGTGGTGGTTGATTAGATCCACACACTATACTTTTTATAATTATGTGGCGTTATGTCTCTATAAAAGTGGTGGTCTTTTATTATGTTATTTATTAATGGTATTTTTTTAATATCATATCAATATTGTACCCCGCACGGGGGGAGGTAGGGGGGGGTAGGTAGTGACGAAAAATAACGATACGGGACTCTTACGAGGTCTCGTAATCGGAATGAGTTTCTGCGACTACCATTGTCTGTCGCGGGTAACGGGGAATCAGGGTTCGATTCCGGTGAGGGAGCCTGAGAAACTGCTACCACATCCAAGGAAGGCAGCAGGCGCGCAAATTACCCACTCCCTGCACGGGGGGGGAGGTACGGGTAGGTAGTGACGAAAAATAACGATGCGGGACTCTTACGAGGTCCCGTCATCGAATAATCAATACACGAACTGCCCACACACTTGTAAATATAGACGCGCAAGATCGTTACACGAACCGCTTACCATTATAGTAAACTACTATGCAAACACACATAACATATACGCAATAAGAGAACTTTAAATTGGAGATTTTACCCTACCACACCCGTCTGTCTCATTCTGAAAACTATTCAAAATAATTGCTATTTTTCATTCTCATTCAAATATAAATAATAGTAAATAATATATAATTTTTGACTGAACTGAACCCAAGTGCCCGGCCTGTGGCCGGGCACCCCTCGTATTCATGTTCTAACCTAACCTAACCTAAATCTAGTTTTGACACCTTTAGACTTTAGATTCAAGATTTAATGTGAATATATGCATTAATAAAAACTCATTACTATTTTAATACTAGTTATGCTGCTGTTGATGCACTGATGAAAGCCAGATAGCTAGATCAGTGTTTAGTTAGTCGTAGTTGCCGGTGGGCTGAGGTCTAAAGGAATCCAAACTAGTTTTAAAAGGTTTGGATAGGTTAGGTTAGGTTAGAACATGAATAAGACGGGTGCCCGGCCGCAGGCCGGTCACTTAGGTTCAGTTCCGTTTAAAAAAAAAAAAACAAAAAACAAAACGTACCAATACAAAGTACTCTTATTCATATTAGAAGATATTGTAAAATAACAATTAATTTAATTTTTTTTTTTTTTTTTCACTTACACATTAGGCCCGTCGCGCCGCGCCACTACTATATGGGGCGAAGGTGCGAAGTCGACGGCGACGACAAAGTACCGAGTCTAAGGAGACTGATGGCGGCACCACACAGTGGCGTTATGTCTCTATGAAAGTGGTGGTCTTTTATTATGTTATTTATTAATGGTATTATTTTAATATCATATCAATATTGTACCCCGCACAGGGGGGAGGTACGGGTAGGTAGTGACGAAAAATAACGATACGGGACTCTTACGAGGTCTCGCAATCGGAATGAGTACACTTTAAATATTTTAACGAGGTAAAATTTAAGGGCATTGAGGGTCTGGTGCCAGTGGTGGTTGATTAGATCCACACACTATACTTTTTATAATTATGTGGCGTTATGTCTCTATAAAAGTGGTGGTCTTTTATTATGTTATTTATTAATGGTATTTTTTTAATATCATATCAATATTGTACCCCGCACGGGGGGAGGTAGGGGGGGGTAGGTAGTGACGAAAAATAACGATACGGGACTCTTACGAGGTCTCGTAATCGGAATGAGTTTCTGCGACTACCATTGTCTGTCGCGGGTAACGGGGAATCAGGGTTCGATTCCGGTGAGGGAGCCTGAGAAACTGCTACCACATCCAAGGAAGGCAGCAGGCGCGCAAATTACCCACTCCCTGCACGGGGGGGGAGGTACGGGTAGGTAGTGACGAAAAATAACGATACGGGACTCTTACGAGGTCCCGTCATCGAATAATCAATACACGAACTGCCCACACACTTGTAAATATAGACGCGCAAGATCGTTACACGAACCGCTTACCATTATAGTAAACTACTATGCAAACACACATAACATATACGCAATAAGAGAACTTTAAATTGGAGATTTTACCCTACCACACCCGTCTGTCTCATTCTGAAAACTATTCAAAATAATTGCTATTTTTCATTCTCATTCAAATATAAATAATAGTAAATAATATATAATTTTTGACTGAACTGAACCCAAGTGCCCGGCCTGTGGCCGGGCACCCCTCGTATTCATGTTCTAACCTAACCTAACCTAAATCTAGTTTTGACACCTTTAGACTTTAGATTCAAGATTTAATGTGAATATATGCATTAATAAAAACTCATTACTATTTTAATACTAGTTATGCTGCTGTTGATGCACTGATGAAAGCCAGATAGCTAGATCAGTGTTTAGTTAGTCGTAGTTGCCGGTGGGCTGAGGTCTAAAGGAATCCAAACTAGTTTTAAAAGGTTTGGATAGGTTAGGTTAGGTTAGAACATGAATAAGACGGGTGCCCGGCCGCAGGCCGGTCACTTAGGTTCAGTTCCGTTTAAAAAAAAAAAAACAAAAAACAAAACGTACCAATACAAAGTACTCTTATTCATATTAGAAGATATTGTAAAATAACAATTAATTTAATTTTTTTTTTTTTTTTTCACTTACACATTAGGCCCGTCGCGCCGCGCCACTACTATATGGGGCGAAGGTGCGAAGTCGACGGCGACGACAAAGTACCGAGTCTAAGGAGACTGATGGCGGCGCCACACAGTGGCGTTATGTCTCTATAAAGTGGTGGTCTTTTATTATGTTATTTATTAATGGTATTATTTTAATATCATATCAATATTGTACCCCGCACAGGGGGGAGGTACGGGTAGGTAGTGACGAAAAATAACGATACGGGACTCTTACGAGGTCTCGCAATCGGAATGAGTACACTTTAAATATTTTAACGAGGTAAAATTTAAGGGCATTGAGGGTCTGGTGCCAGTGGTGGTTGATTAGATCCACACACTATACTTTTTATAATTATGTGGCGTTATGTCTCTATAAAAGTGGTGGTCTTTTATTATGTTATTTATTAATGGTATTTTTTTAATATCATATCAATATTGTACCCCGCACGGGGGGAGGTAGGGGGGGGTAGGTAGTGACGAAAAATAACGATACGGGACTCTTACGAGGTCTCGTAATCGGAATGAGTTTCTGCGACTACCATTGTCTGTCGCGGGTAACGGGGAATCAGGGTTCGATTCCGGTGAGGGAGCCTGAGAAACTGCTACCACATCCAAGGAAGGCAGCAGGCGCGCAAATTACCCACTCCCTGCACGGGGGGGGAGGTACGGGTAGGTAGTGACGAAAAATAACGATACGGGACTCTTACGAGGTCCCGTCATCGAATAATCAATACACGAACTGCCCACACACTTGTAAATATAGACGCGCAAGATCGTTACACGAACCGCTTACCATTATAGTAAACTACTATGCAAACACACATAACATATACGCAATAAGAGAACTTTAAATTGGAGATTTTACCCTACCACACCCGTCTGTCTCATTCTGAAAACTATTCAAAATAATTGCTATTTTTCATTCTCATTCAAATATAAATAATAGTAAATAATATATAATTTTTGACTGAACTGAACCCAAGTGCCCGGCCTGTGGCCGGGCACCCCTCGTATTCATGTTCTAACCTAACCTAACCTAAATCTAGTTTTGACACCTTTAGACTTTAGATTCAAGATTTAATGTGAATATATGCATTAATAAAAACTCATTACTATTTTAATACTAGTTATGCTGCTGTTGATGCACTGATGAAAGCCAGATAGCTAGATCAGTGTTTAGTTAGTCGTAGTTGCCGGTGGGCTGAGGTCTAAAGGAATCCAAACTAGTTTTAAAAGGTTTGGATAGGTTAGGTTAGGTTAGAACATGAATAAGACGGGTGCCCGGCCGCAGGCCGGTCACTTAGGTTCAGTTCCGTTTAAAAAAAAAAAAACAAAAAACAAAACGTACCAATACAAAGTACTCTTATTCATATTAGAAGATATTGTAAAATAACAATTAATTTAATTTTTTTTTTTTTTTTTCACTTACACATTAGGCCCGTCGCGCCGCGCCACTACTATATGGGGCGAAGGTGCGAAGTCGACGGCGACGACAAAGTACCGAGTCTAAGGAGACTGATGGCGGCGCCACACAGTGGCGTTATGTCTCTATAAAAGTGGTGGTCTTTTATTATGTTATTTATTAATGGTATTATTTTAATATCATATCAATATTGTACCCCGCACAGGGGGGAGGTACGGGTAGGTAGTGACGAAAAATAACGATACGGGACTCTTACGAGGTCTCGCAATCGGAATGAGTACACTTTAAATATTTTAACGAGGTAAAATTTAAGGGCATTGAGGGTCTGGTGCCAGTGGTGGTTGATTAGATCCACACACTATACTTTTTATAATTATGTGGCGTTATGTCTCTATAAAAGTGGTGGTCTTTTATTATGTTATTTATTAATGGTATTTTTTTAATATCATATCAATATTGTACCCCGCACGGGGGGAGGTAGGGGGGGGTAGGTAGTGACGAAAAATAACGATACGGGACTCTTACGAGGTCTCGTAATCGGAATGAGTTTCTGCGACTACCATTGTCTGTCGCGGGTAACGGGGAATCAGGGTTCGATTCCGGTGAGGGAGCCTGAGAAACTGCTACCACATCCAAGGAAGGCAGCAGGCGCGCAAATTACCCACTCCCTGCACGGGGGGGGAGGTACGGGTAGGTAGTGACGAAAAATAACGATACGGGACTCTTACGAGGTCCCGTCATCGAATAATCAATACACGAACTGCCCACACACTTGTAAATATAGACGCGCAAGATCGTTACACGAACCGCTTACCATTATAGTAAACTACTATGCAAACACACATAACATATACGCAATAAGAGAACTTTAAATTGGAGATTTTACCCTACCACACCCGTCTGTCTCATTCTGAAAACTATTCAAAATAATTGCTATTTTTCATTCTCATTCAAATATAAATAATAGTAAATAATATATAATTTTTGACTGAACTGAACCCAAGTGCCCGGCCTGTGGCCGGGCACCCCTCGTATTCATGTTCTAACCTAACCTAACCTAAATCTAGTTTTGACACCTTTAGACTTTAGATTCAAGATTTAATGTGAATATATGCATTAATAAAAACTCATTACTATTTTAATACTAGTTATGCTGCTGTTGATGCACTGATGAAAGCCAGATAGCTAGATCAGTGTTTAGTTAGTCGTAGTTGCCGGTGGGCTGAGGTCTAAAGGAATCCAAACTAGTTTTAAAAGGTTTGGATAGGTTAGGTTAGGTTAGAACATGAATAAGACGGGTGCCCGGCCGCAGGCCGGTCACTTAGGTTCAGTTCCGTTTAAAAAAAAAAAAACAAAAAACAAAACGTACCAATACAAAGTACTCTTATTCATATTAGAAGATATTGTAAAATAACAATTAATTTAATTTTTTTTTTTTTTTTCACTTACACATTAGGCCCGTCGCGCCGCGCCACTACTATATGGGGCGAAGGTGCGAAGTCGACGGCGACGACAAAGTACCGAGTCTAAGGAGACTGATGGCGGCACCACACAGTGGCGTTATGTCTCTATAAAAGTGGTGGTCTTTTATTATGTTATTTATTAATGGTATTATTTTAATATCATATCAATATTGTACCCCGCACAGGGGGGAGGTACGGGTAGGTAGTGACGAAAAATAACGATACGGGACTCTTACGAGGTCTCGCAATCGGAATGAGTACACTTTAAATATTTTAACGAGGTAAAATTTAAGGGCATTGAGGGTCTGGTGCCAGTGGTGGTTGATTAGATCCACACACTATACTTTTTATAATTATGTGGCGTTATGTCTCTATAAAAGTGGTGGTCTTTTATTATGTTATTTATTAATGGTATTTTTTTAATATCATATCAATATTGTACCCCGCACGGGGGGAGGTAGGGGGGTAGGTAGTGACGAAAAATAACGATACGGGACTCTTACGAGGTCTCGTAATCGGAATGAGTTTCTGCGACTACCATTGTCTGTCGCGGGTAACGGGGAATCAGGGTTCGATTCCGGTGAGGGAGCCTGAGAAACTGCTACCACATCCAAGGAAGGCAGCAGGCGCGCAAATTACCCACTCCCTGCACGGGGGGGGGGAGGTACGGGTAGGTAGTGACGAAAAATAACGATACGGGACTCTTACGAGGTCCCGTCATCGAATAATCATTACACGAACTGCCCACACACTTGTAAATATAGACGCGCAAGATCGTTACACGAACCGCTTACCATTATAGTAAACTACTATGCAAACACACATAACATATACGCAATAAGAGAACTTTAAATTGGAGATTTTACCCTACCACACCCGTCTGTCTCATTCTGAAAACTATTCAAAATAATTGCTATTTTTCATTCTCATTCAAATATAAATAATAGTAAATAATATATAATTTTTGACTGAACTGAACCCAAGTGCCCGGCCTGTGGCCGGGCACCCCTCGTATTCATGTTCTAACCTAACCTAACCTAAATCTAGTTTTGACACCTTTAGACTTTAGATTCAAGATTTAATGTGAATATATGCATTAATAAAAACTCATTACTATTTTAATACTAGTTATGCTGCTGTTGATGCACTGATGAAAGCCAGATAGCTAGATCAGTGTTTAGTTAGTCGTAGTTGCCGGTGGGCTGAGGTCTAAAGGAATCCAAACTAGTTTTAAAAGGTTTGGATAGGTTAGGTTAGGTTAGAACATGAATAAGACGGGTGCCCGGCCGCAGGCCGGTCACTTAGGTTCAGTTCCGTTTAAAAAAAAAAAAACAAAAAACAAAACGTACCAATACAAAGTACTCTTATTCATATTAGAAGATATTGTAAAATAACAATTAATTTAATTTTTTTTTTTTTTTTTCACTTACACATTAGGCCCGTCGCGCCGCGCCACTTCTATATGGGGCGAAGGTGCGAAGTCGACGGCGACGACAAAGTACCGAGTCTAAGGAGACTGATGGCGGCGCCACACAGTTGCGTTATGTCTCTATAAAAGTGGTGGTCTTTTATTATGTTATTTATTAATGGTATTATTTTAATATCATATCAATATTGTACCCCGCACAGGGGGGAGGTACGGGTAGGTAGTGACGAAAAATAACGATACGGGACTCTTACGAGGTCTCGCAATCGGAATGAGTACACTTTAAATATTTTAACGAGGTAAAATTTAAGGGCATTGAGGGTCTGGTGCCAGTGGTGGTTGATTAGATCCACACACTATACTTTTTATAATTATGTGGCGTTATGTCTCTATAAAAGTGGTGGTCTTTTATTATGTTATTTATTAATGGTATTTTTTTAATATCATATCAATATTGTACCCCGCACGGGGGGAGGTAGGGGGGTAGGTAGTGACGAAAAATAACGATACGGGACTCTTACGAGGTCTCGTAATCGGAATGAGTTTCTGCGACTACCATTGTCTGTCGCGGGTAACGGGGAATCAGGGTTCGATTCCGGTGAGGGAGCCTGAGAAACTGCTACCACATCCAAGGAAGGCAGCAGGCGCGCAAATTACCCTTTCCCTGCACGGGGGGGGAGGTACGGGTAGGTAGTGACGAAAAATAACGATACGGGACTCTTACGAGGTCCCGTCATCGAATAATCAATACACGAACTGCCCACACACTTGTAAATATAGACGCGCAAGATCGTTACACGAACCGCTTACCATTATAGTAAACTACTATGCAAACACACATAACATATACGCAATAAGAGAACTTTAAATTGGAGATTTTACCCTACCACACCCGTCTGTCTCATTCTGAAAACTATTCAAAATAATTGCTATTTTTCATTCTCATTCAAATATAAATAATAGTAAATAATATATAATTTTTGACTGAACTGAACCCAAGTGCCCGGCCTGTGGCCGGGCACCCCTCGTATTCATGTTCTAACCTAACCTAACCTAAATCTAGTTTTGACACCTTTAGACTTTAGATTCAAGATTTAATGTGAATATATGCATTAATAAAAACTCATTACTATTTTAATACTAGTTATGCTGCTGTTGATGCACTGATGAAAGCCAGATAGCTAGATCAGTGTTTAGTTAGTCGTAGTTGCCGGTGGGCTGAGGTCTAAAGGAATCCAAACTAGTTTTAAAAGGTTTGGATAGGTTAGGTTAGGTTAGAACATGAATAAGACGGGTGCCCGGCCGCAGGCCGGTCACTTAGGTTCAGTTCCGTTTAAAAAAAAAAAAACAAAAAACAAAACGTACCAATACAAAGTACTCTTATTCATATTAGAAGATATTGTAAAATAACAATTAATTTAATTTTTTTTTTTTTTTTTCACTTACACATTAGGCCCGTCGCGCCGCGCCACTACTATATGGGGCGAAGGTGCGAAGTCGACGGCGACGACAAAGTACCGAGTCTAAGGAGACTGATGGCGGCGCCACACAGTGGCGTTATGTCTCTATAAAAGTGGTGGTCTTTTATTATGTTATTTATTAATGGTATTATTTTAATATCATATCAATATTGTACCCCGCACAGGGGGGAGGTACGGGTAGGTAGTGACGAAAAATAACGATACGGGACTCTTACGAGGTCTCGCAATCGGAATGAGTTTCTGCGACTACCATTGTCTGTCGCGGGTAACGGGGAATCAGGGTTCGATTCCGGTGAGGGAGCCTGAGAAACTGCTACCACATCCAAGGAAGGCAGCAGGCGCGCAAATTACCCACTCCCTGCACGGGGGGGGAGGTACGGGTAGGTAGTGACGAAAAATAACGATACGGGACTCTTACGAGGTCCCGTCATCGAATAATCAATACACGAACTGCCCACACACTTGTAAATATAGACGCGCAAGATCGTTACACGAACCGCTTACCATTATAGTAAACTACTATGCAAACACACATAACATATACGCAATAAGAGAACTTTAAATTGGAGATTTTACCCTACCACACCCGTCTGTCTCATTCTGAAAACTATTCAAAATAATTGCTATTTTTCATTCTCATTCAAATATAAATAATAGTAAATAATATATAATTTTTGACTGAACTGAACCCAAGTGCCCGGCCTGTGGCCGGGCACCCCTCGTATTCATGTTCTAACCTAACCTAACCTAAATCTAGTTTTGACACCTTTAGACTTTAGATTCAAGATTTAATGTGAATATATGCATTAATAAAAACTCATTACTATTTTAATACTAGTTATGCTGCTGTTGATGCACTGATGAAAGCCAGATAGCTAGATCAGTGTTTAGTTAGTCGTAGTTGCCGGTGGGCTGAGGTCTAAAGGAATCCAAACTAGTTTTAAAAGGTTTGGATAGGTTAGGTTAGGTTAGAACATGAATAAGACGGGTGCCCGGCCGCAGGCCGGTCACTTAGGTTCAGTTCCGTTTAAAAAAAAAAAAACAAAAAACAAAACGTACCAATACAAAGTACTCTTATTCATATTAGAAGATATTGTAAAATAACAATTAATTTAATTTTTTTTTTTTTTTTTCACTTACACATTAGGCCCGTCGCGCCGCGCCACTACTATATGGGGCGAAGGTGCGAAGTCGACGGCGACGACAAAGTACCGAGTCTAAGGAGACTGATGGCGGCGCCACACAGTGGCGTTATGTCTCTATAAAAGTGGTGGTCTTTTATTATGTTATTTATTAATGGTATTATTTTAATATCATATCAATATTGTACCCCGCACAGGGGGGAGGTACGGGTAGGTAGTGACGAAAAATAACGATACGGGACTCTTACGAGGTCTCGCAATCGGAATGAGTACACTTTAAATATTTTAACGAGGTAAAATTTAAGGGCATTGAGGGTCTGGTGCCAGTGGTGGTTGATTAGATCCACACACTATACTTTTTATAATTATGTGGCGTTATGTCTCTATAAAAGTGGTGGTCTTTTATTATGTTATTTATTAATGGTATTTTTTTAATATCATATCAATATTGTACCCCGCACGGGGGGAGGTAGGGGGGTAGGTAGTGACGAAAAATAACGATACGGGACTCTTACGAGGTCTCGTAATCGGAATGAGTTTCTGCGACTACCATTGTCTGTCGCGGGTAACGGGGAATCAGGGTTCGATTCCGGTGAGGGAGCCTGAGAAACTGCTACCACATCCAAGGAAGGCAGCAGGCGCGCAAATTACCCACTCCCTGCACGGGGGGGGAGGTACGGGTAGGTAGTGACGAAAAATAACGATACGGGACTCTTACGAGGTCCCGTCATCGAATAATCAATACACGAACTGCCCACACACTTGCAAATATAGACGCGCAAGATCGTTACACGAACCGCTTACCATTATAGTAAACTACTATGCAAACACACATAACATATACGCAATAAGAGAACTTTAAATTGGAGATTTTACCCTACCACACCCGTCTGTCTCATTCTGAAAACTATTCAAAATAATTGCTATTTTTCATTCTCATTCAAATATAAATAATAGTAAATAATATATAATTTTTGACTGAACTGAACCCAAGTGCCCGGCCTGTGGCCGGGCACCCCTCGTATTCATGTTCTAACCTAACCTAACCTAAATCTAGTTTTGACACCTTTAGACTTTAGATTCAAGATTTAATGTGAATATATGCATTAATAAAAACTCATTACTATTTTAATACTAGTTATGCTGCTGTTGATGCACTGATGAAAGCCAGATAGCTAGATCAGTGTTTAGTTAGTCGTAGTTGCCGGTGGGCTGAGGTCTAAAGGAATCCAAACTAGTTTTAAAAGGTTTGGATAGGTTAGGTTAGGTTAGAACATGAATAAGACGGGTGCCCGGCCGCAGGCCGGTCACTTAGGTTCAGTTCCGTTTAAAAAAAAAAAAACAAAAAACAAAACGTACCAATACAAAGTACTCTTATTCATATTAGAAGATATTGTAAAATAACAATTAATTTAATTTTTTTTTTTTTTTTCACTTACACATTAGGCCCGTCGCGCCGCGCCACTACTATATGGGGCGAAGGTGCGAAGTCGACGGCGACGACAAAGTACCGAGTCTAAGGAGACTGATGGCGGCGCCACACAGTGGCGTTATGTCTCTATAAAAGTGGTGGTCTTTTATTATGTTATTTATTAATGGTATTATTTTAATATCATATCAATATTGTACCCCGCACAGGGGGGAGGTACGGGTAGGTAGTGACGAAAAATAACGATACGGGACTCTTACGAGGTCTCGCAATCGGAATGAGTACACTTTAAATATTTTAACGAGGTAAAATTTAAGGGCATTGAGGGTCTGGTGCCAGTGGTGGTTGATTAGATCCACACACTATACTTTTTATAATTATGTGGCGTTATGTCTCTATAAAAGTGGTGGTCTTTTATTATGTTATTTATTAATGGTATTTTTTTAATATCATATCAATATTATATATATTGTACCCCGCACGGGGGGAGGTAGGGGGGGGTAGGTAGTGACGAAAAATAACGATACGGGACTCTTACGAGGTCTCGTAATCGGAATGAGTTTCTGCGACTACCATTGTCTGTCGCGGGTAACGGGGAATCAGGGTTCGATTCCGGTGAGGGAGCCTGAGAAACTGCTACCACATCCAAGGAAGGCAGCAGGCGCGCAAATTACCCACTCCCTGCACGGGGGGGGAGGTACGGGTAGGTAGTGACGAAAAATAACGATACGGGACTCTTACCGTCATCGAATAATCAATACACGAACTGCCCACACACTTGTAAATATAGACGCGCAAGATCGTTACACGAACCGCTTACCATTATAGTAAACTACTATGCAAACACACATAACATATACGCAATAAGAGAACTTTAAATTGGAGATTTTACCCTACCACACCCGTCTGTCTCATTCTGAAAACTATTCAAAATAATTGCTATTTTTCATTCTCATTCAAATATAAATAATAGTAAATAATATATAATTTTTGACTGAACTGAACCCAAGTGCCCGGCCTGTGGCCGGGCACCCCTCGTATTCATGTTCTAACCTAACCTAACCTAAATCTAGTTTTGACACCTTTAGACTTTAGATTCAAGATTTAATGTGAATATATGCATTAATAAAAACTCATTACTATTTTAATACTAGTTATGCTGCTGTTGATGCACTGATGAAAGCCAGATAGCTAGATCAGTGTTTAGTTAGTCGTAGTTGCCGGTGGGCTGAGGTCTAAAGGAATCCAAACTAGTTTTAAAAGGTTTGGATAGGTTAGGTTAGGTTAGAACATGAATAAGACGGGTGCCCGGCCGCAGGCCGGTCACTTAGGTTCAGTTCCGTTTAAAAAAAAAAAAACAAAAAACAAAACGTACCAATACAAAGTACTCTTATTCATATTAGAAGATATTGTAAAATAACAATTAATTTAATTTTTTTTTTTTTTTTTCACTTACACATTAGGCCCGTCGCGCCGCGCCACTACTATATGGGGCGAAGGTGCGAAGTCGACGGCGACGACAAAGTACCGAGTCTAAGGAGACTGATGGCGGCGCCACACAGTGGCGTTATGTCTCTATAAAAGTGGTGGTCTTTTATTATGTTATTTATTAATGGTATTTTTTTAATATCATATCAATATTGTACCCCGCACGGGGGGAGGTAGGGGGGTAGGTAGTGACGAAAAATAACGATACGGGACTCTTACGAGGTCTCGTAATCGGAATGAGTTTCTGCGACTACCATTGTCTGTCGCGGGTAACGGGGAATCAGGGTTCGATTCCGGTGAGGGAGCCTGAGAAACTGCTACCACATCAAAGGAAGGCAGCAGGCGCGCAAATTACCCACTCCCTGCACGGGGGGGGAGGTACGGGTAGGTAGTGACGAAAAATAACGATACGGGACTCTTACGAGGTCCCGTCATCGAATAATCAATACACGAACTGCCCACACACTTGCAAATATAGACGCGCAAGATCGTTACACGAACCGCTTACCATTATAGTAAACTACTATGCAAACACACATAACATATACGCAATAAGAGAACTTTAAATTGGAGATTTTACCCTACCACACCCGTCTGTCTCATTCTGAAAACTATTCAAAATAATTGCTATTTTTCATTCTCATTCAAATATAAATAATAGTAAATAATATATAATTTTTGACTGAACTGAACCCAAGTGCCCGGCCTGTGGCCGGGCACCCCTCGTATTCATGTTCTAACCTAACCTAACCTAAATCTAGTTTTGACACCTTTAGACTTTAGATTCAAGATTTAATGTGAATATATGCATTAATAAAAACTCATTACTATTTTAATACTAGTTATGCTGCTGTTGATGCACTGATGAAAGCCAGATAGCTAGATCAGTGTTTAGTTAGTCGTAGTTGCCGGTGGGCTGAGGTCTAAAGGAATCCAAACTAGTTTTAAAAGGTTTGGATAGGTTAGGTTAGGTTAGAACATGAATAAGACGGGTGCCCGGCCGCAGGCCGGTCACTTAGGTTCAGTTCCGTTTAAAAAAAAAAAAACAAAAAACAAAACGTACCAATACAAAGTACTCTTATTCATATTAGAAGATATTGTAAAATAACAATTAATTTAATTTTTTTTTTTTTTTTCACTTACACATTAGGCCCGTCGCGCCGCGCCACTACTATATGGGGCGAAGGTGCGAAGTCGACGGCGACGACAAAGTACCGAGTCTAAGGAGACTGATGGCGGCGCCACACAGTGGCGTTATGTCTCTATAAAAGTGGTGGTCTTTTATTATGTTATTTATTAATGGTATTATTTTAATATCATATCAATATTGTACCCCGCACAGGGGGGAGGTACGGGTAGGTAGTGACGAAAAATAACGATACGGGACTCTTACGAGGTCTCGCAATCGGAATGAGTACACTTTAAATATTTTAACGAGGTAAAATTTAAGGGCATTGAGGGTCTGGTGCCAGTGGTGGTTGATTAGATCCACACACTATACTTTTTATAATTATGTGGCGTTATGTCTCTATAAAAGTGGTGGTCTTTTATTATGTTATTTATTAATGGTATTTTTTTAATATCATATCAATATTATATATATTGTACCCCGCACGGGGGGAGGTAGGGGGGGGTAGGTAGTGACGAAAAATAACGATACGGGACTCTTACGAGGTCTCGTAATCGGAATGAGTTTCTGCGACTACCATTGTCTGTCGCGGGTAACGGGGAATCAGGGTTCGATTCCGGTGAGGGAGCCTGAGAAACTGCTACCACATCCAAGGAAGGCAGCAGGCGCGCAAATTACCCACTCCCTGCACGGGGGGGGAGGTACGGGTAGGTAGTGACGAAAAATAACGATACGGGACTCTTACCGTCATCGAATAATCAATACACGAACTGCCCACACACTTGTAAATATAGACGCGCAAGATCGTTACACGAACCGCTTACCATTATAGTAAACTACTATGCAAACACACATAACATATACGCAATAAGAGAACTTTAAATTGGAGATTTTACCCTACCACACCCGTCTGTCTCATTCTGAAAACTATTCAAAATAATTGCTATTTTTCATTCTCATTCAAATATAAATAATAGTAAATAATATATAATTTTTGACTGAACTGAACCCAAGTGCCCGGCCTGTGGCCGGGCACCCCTCGTATTCATGTTCTAACCTAACCTAACCTAAATCTAGTTTTGACACCTTTAGACTTTAGATTCAAGATTTAATGTGAATATATGCATTAATAAAAACTCATTACTATTTTAATACTAGTTATGCTGCTGTTGATGCACTGATGAAAGCCAGATAGCTAGATCAGTGTTTAGTTAGTCGTAGTTGCCGGTGGGCTGAGGTCTAAAGGAATCCAAACTAGTTTTAAAAGGTTTGGATAGGTTAGGTTAGGTTAGAACATGAATAAGACGGGTGCCCGGCCGCAGGCCGGTCACTTAGGTTCAGTTCCGTTTAAAAAAAAAAAAACAAAAAACAAAACGTACCAATACAAAGTACTCTTATTCATATTAGAAGATATTGTAAAATAACAATTAATTTAATTTTTTTTTTTTTTTTTCACTTACACATTAGGCCCGTCGCGCCGCGCCACTACTATATGGGGCGAAGGTGCGAAGTCGACGGCGACGACAAAGTACCGAGTCTAAGGAGACTGATGGCGGCGCCACACAGTGGCGTTATGTCTCTATAAAAGTGGTGGTCTTTTATTATGTTATTTATTAATGGTATTTTTTTAATATCATATCAATATTGTACCCCGCACGGGGGGAGGTAGGGGGGTAGGTAGTGACGAAAAATAACGATACGGGACTCTTACGAGGTCTCGTAATCGGAATGAGTTTCTGCGACTACCATTGTCTGTCGCGGGTAACGGGGAATCAGGGTTCGATTCCGGTGAGGGAGCCTGAGAAACTGCTACCACATCCAAGGAAGGCAGCAGGCGCGCAAATTACCCACTCCCTGCACGGGGGGGGAGGTACGGGTAGGTAGTGACGAAAAATAACGATACGGGACTCTTACGAGGTCCCGTCATCGAATAATCAATACACGAACTGCCCACACACTTGCAAATATAGACGCGCAAGATCGTTACACGAACCGCTTACCATTATAGTAAACTACTATGCAAACACACATAACATATACGCAATAAGAGAACTTTAAATTGGAGATTTTACCCTACCACACCCGTCTGTCTCATTCTGAAAACTATTCAAAATAATTGCTATTTTTCATTCTCATTCAAATATAAATAATAGTAAATAATATATAATTTTTGACTGAACTGAACCCAAGTGCCCGGCCTGTGGCCGGGCACCCCTCGTATTCATGTTCTAACCTAACCTAACCTAAATCTAGTTTTGACACCTTTAGACTTTAGATTCAAGATTTAATGTGAATATATGCATTAATAAAAACTCATTACTATTTTAATACTAGTTATGCTGCTGTTGATGCACTGATGAAAGCCAGATAGCTAGATCAGTGTTTAGTTAGTCGTAGTTGCCGGTGGGCTGAGGTCTAAAGGAATCCAAACTAGTTTTAAAAGGTTTGGATAGGTTAGGTTAGGTTAGAACATGAATAAGACGGGTGCCCGGCCGCAGGCCGGTCACTTAGGTTCAGTTCCGTTTAAAAAAAAAAAAACAAAAAACAAAACGTACCAATACAAAGTACTCTTATTCATATTAGAAGATATTGTAAAATAACAATTAATTTAATTTTTTTTTTTTTTTTCACTTACACATTAGGCCCGTCGCGCCGCGCCACTACTATATGGGGCGAAGGTGCGAAGTCGACGGCGACGACAAAGTACCGAGTCTAAGGAGACTGATGGCGGCGCCACACAGTGGCGTTATGTCTCTATAAAAGTGGTGGTCTTTTATTATGTTATTTATTAATGGTATTATTTTAATATCATATCAATATTGTACCCCGCACAGGGGGGAGGTACGGGTAGGTAGTGACGAAAAATAACGATACGGGACTCTTACGAGGTCTCGCAATCGGAATGAGTTTCTGCGACTACCATTGTCTGTCGCGGGTAACGGGGAATCAGGGTTCGATTCCGGTGAGGGAGCCTGAGAAACTGCTACCACATCCAAGGAAGGCAGCAGGCGCGCAAATTACCCACTCCCTGCACGGGGGGGGAGGTACGGGTAGGTAGTGACGAAAAATAACGATACGGGACTCTTACCGTCATCGAATAATCAATACACGAACTGCCCACACACTTGTAAATATAGACGCGCAAGATCGTTACACGAACCGCTTACCATTATAGTAAACTACTATGCAAACACACATAACATATACGCAATAAGAGAACTTTAAATTGGAGATTTTACCCTACCACACCCGTCTGTCTCATTCTGAAAACTATTCAAAATAATTGCTATTTTTCATTCTCATTCAAATATAAATAATAGTAAATAATATATAATTTTTGACTGAACTGAACCCAAGTGCCCGGCCTGTGGCCGGGCACCCCTCGTATTCATGTTCTAACCTAACCTAACCTAAATCTAGTTTTGACACCTTTAGACTTTAGATTCAAGATTTAATGTGAATATATGCATTAATAAAAACTCATTACTATTTTAATACTAGTTATGCTGCTGTTGATGCACTGATGAAAGCCAGATAGCTAGATCAGTGTTTAGTTAGTCGTAGTTGCCGGTGGGCTGAGGTCTAAAGGAATCCAAACTAGTTTTAAAAGGTTTGGATAGGTTAGGTTAGGTTAGAACATGAATAAGACGGGTGCCCGGCCGCAGGCCGGTCACTTAGGTTCAGTTCCGTTTAAAAAAAAAAAAACAAAAAACAAAACGTACCAATACAAAGTACTCTTATTCATATTAGAAGATATTGTAAAATAACAATTAATTTAATTTTTTTTTTTTTTTTTCACTTACACATTAGGCCCGTCGCGCCGCGCCACTACTATATGGGGCGAAGGTGCGAAGTCGACGGCGACGACAAAGTACCGAGTCTAAGGAGACTGATGGCGGCGCCACACAGTGGCGTTATGTCTCTATAAAAGTGGTGGTCTTTTATTATGTTATTTATTAATGGTATTTTTTTAATATCATATCAATATTGTACCCCGCACGGGGGGAGGTAGGGGGGTAGGTAGTGACGAAAAATAACGATACGGGACTCTTACGAGGTCTCGTAATCGGAATGAGTTTCTGCGACTACCATTGTCTGTCGCGGGTAACGGGGAATCAGGGTTCGATTCCGGTGAGGGAGCCTGAGAAACTGCTACCACATCCAAGGAAGGCAGCAGGCGCGCAAATTACCCACTCCCTGCACGGGGGGGGAGGTACGGGTAGGTAGTGACGAAAAATAACGATACGGGACTCTTACGAGGTCCAGTCATCGAATAATCAATACACGAACTGCCCACACACTTGTAAATATAGACGCGCAAGATCGTTACACGAACCGCTTACCATTATAGTAAACTACTATGCAAACACACATAACATATACGCAATAAGAGAACTTTAAATTGGAGATTTTACCCTACCACACCCGTCTGTCTCATTCTGAAAACTATTCAAAATAATTGCTATTTTTCATTCTCATTCAAATATAAATAATAGTAAATAATATATAATTTTTGACTGAACTGAACCCAAGTGCCCGGCCTGTGGCCGGGCACCCCTCGTATTCATGTTCTAACCTAACCTAACCTAAATCTAGTTTTGACACCTTTAGACTTTAGATTCAAGATTTAATGTGAATATATGCATTAATAAAAACTCATTACTATTTTAATACTAGTTATGCTGCTGTTGATGCACTGATGAAAGCCAGATAGCTAGATCAGTGTTTAGTTAGTCGTAGTTGCCGGTGGGCTGAGGTCTAAAGGAATCCAAACTAGTTTTAAAAGGTTTGGATAGGTTAGGTTAGGTTAGAACATGAATAAGACGGGTGCCCGGCCGCAGGCCGGTCACTTAGGTTCAGTTCCGTTACAAAGTACTCTTATTCATATTAGAAGATATTGTAAAATAACAATTAATTTAATTTTTTTTTTTTTTTTTCACTTACACATTAGGCCCGTCGCGCCGCGCCACTACTATATGGGGCGAAGGTGCGAAGTCGACGGCGACGACAAAGTACCGAGTCTAAGGAGACTGATGGCGGCGCCACACAGTGGCGTTATGTCTCTATAAAAGTGGTGGTCTTTTATTATGTTATTTATTAATGGTATTATTTTAATATCATATCAATATTGTACCCCGCACAGGGGGGAGGTACGGGTAGGTAGTGACGAAAAATAACGATACGGGACTCTTACGAGGTCTCGCAATCGGAATGAGTACACTTTAAATATTTTAACGAGGTAAAATTTAAGGGCATTGAGGGTCTGGTGCCAGTGGTGGTTGATTAGATCCACACACTATACTTTTTATAATTATGTGGCGTTATGTCTCTATAAAAGTGGTGGTCTTTTATTATGTTATTTATTAATGGTATTTTTTTAATATCATATCAATATTGTACCCCGCACGGGGGGAGGTAGGGGGGTAGGTAGTGACGAAAAATAACGATACGGGACTCTTACGAGGTCTCGTAATCGGAATGAGTTTCTGCGACTACCATTGTCTGTCGCGGGTAACGGGGAATCAGGGTTCGATTCCGGTGAGGGAGCCTGAGAAACTGCTACCACATCCAAGGAAGGCAGCAGGCGCGCAAATTACCCACTCCCTGCACGGGGGGGGAGGTACGGGTAGGTAGTGACGAAAAATAACGATACGGGACTCTTACGAGGTCCCGTCATCGAATAATCAATACACGAACTGCCCACACACTTGTAAATATAGACGCGCAAGATCGTTACACGAACCGCTTACCATTATAGTAAACTACTATGCAAACACACATAACATATACGCAATAAGAGAACTTTAAATTGGAGATTTTACCCTACCACACCCGTCTGTCTCATTCTGAAAACTATTCAAAATAATTGCTATTTTTCATTCTCATTCAAATATAAATAATAGTAAATAATATATAATTTTTGACTGAACTGAACCCAAGTGCCCGGCCTGTGGCCGGGCACCCCTCGTATTCATGTTCTAACCTAACCTAACCTAAATCTAGTTTTGACACCTTTAGACTTTAGATTCAAGATTTAATGTGAATATATGCATTAATAAAAACTCATTACTATTTTAATACTAGTTATGCTGCTGTTGATGCACTGATGAAAGCCAGATAGCTAGATCAGTGTTTAGTTAGTCGTAGTTGCCGGTGGGCTGAGGTCTAAAGGAATCCAAACTAGTTTTAAAAGGTTTGGATAGGTTAGGTTAGGTTAGAACATGAATAAGACGGGTGCCCGGCCGCAGGCCGGTCACTTAGGTTCAGTTCCGTTTAAAAAAAAAAAACAAAAAACAAAACGTACCAATACAAAGTACTCTTATTCATATTAGAAGATATTGTAAAATAACAATTAATTTAATTTTTTTTTTTTTTTTCACTTACACATTAGGCCCGTCGCGCCGCGCCACTACTATATGGGGCGAAGGTGCGAAGTCGACGGCGACGACAAAGTACCGAGTCTAAGGAGACTGATGGCGGCGCCACACAGTGGCGTTATGTCTCTATAAAAGTGGTGGTCTTTTATTATGTTATTTATTAATGGTATTTTTTTAATATCATATCAATATTGTACCCCGCACAGGGGGGAGGTACGGGTAGGTAGTGACGAAAAATAACGATACGGGACTCTTACGAGGTCTCGCAATCGGAATGAGTACACTTTAAATATTTTAACGAGGTAAAATTTAAGGGCATTGAGGGTCTGGTGCCAGTGGTGGTTGATTAGATCCACACACTATACTTTTTATAATTATGTGGCGTTATGTCTCTATAAAAGTGGTGGTCTTTTATTATGTTATTTATTAATGGTATTTTTTTAATATCATATCAATATTGTACCCCGCACGGGGGGAGGTAGGGGGGTAGGTAGTGACGAAAAATAACGATACGGGACTCTTACGAGGTCTCGTAATCGGAATGAGTTTCTGCGACTACCATTGTCTGTCGCGGGTAACGGGGAATCAGGGTTCGATTCCGGCGAGGGAGCCTGAGAAACTGCTACCACATCCAAGGAAGGCAGCAGGCGCGCAAATTACCCACTCCCTGCACGGGGGGGGAGGTACGGGTAGGTAGTGACGAAAAATAACGATACGGGACTCTTACGAGGTCCCGTCATCGAATAATCAATACACGAACTGCCCACACACTTGTAAATATAGACGCGCAAGATCGTTACACGAACCGCTTACCATTATAGTAAACTACTATGCAAACACACATAACATATACGCAATAAGAGAACTTTAAATTGGAGATTTTACCCTACCACACCCGTCTGTCTCATTCTGAAAACTATTCAAAATAATTGCTATTTTTCATTCTCATTCAAATATAAATAATAGTAAATAATATATAATTTTTGACTGAACTGAACCCAAGTGCCCGGCCTGTGGCCGGGCACCCCTCGTATTCATGTTCTAACCTAACCTAACCTAAATCTAGTTTTGACACCTTTAGACTTTAGATTCAAGATTTAATGTGAATATATGCATTAATAAAAACTCATTACTATTTTAATACTAGTTATGCTGCTGTTGATGCACTGATGAAAGCCAGATAGCTAGATCAGTGTTTAGTTAGTCGTAGTTGCCGGTGGGCTGAGGTCTAAAGGAATCCAAACTAGTTTTAAAAGGTTTGGATAGGTTAGGTTAGGTTAGAACATGAATAAGACGGGTGCCCGGCCGCAGGCCGGTCACTTAGGTTCAGTTCCGTTTAAAAAAAAAAAAACAAAAAACAAAACGTACCAATACAAAGTACTCTTATTCATATTAGAAGATATTGTAAAATAACAATTAATTTAATTTTTTTTTTTTTTTTCACTTACACATTAGGCCCGTCGCGCCGCGCCACTACTATATGGGGCGAAGGTGCGAAGTCGACGGCGACGACAAAGTACCGAGTCTAAGGAGACTGATGGCGGCGCCACACAGTGGCGTTATGTCTCTATAAAAGTGGTGGTCTTTTATTATGTTATTTATTAATGGTATTATTTTAATATCATATCAATATTGTACCCCGCACAGGGGGGAGGTACGGGTAGGTAGTGACGAAAAATAACGATACGGGACTCTTACGAGGTCTCGCAATCGGAATGAGTACACTTTAAATATTTTAACGAGGTAAAATTTAAGGGCATTGAGGGTCTGGTGCCAGTGGTGGTTGATTAGATCCACACACTATACTTTTTATAATTATGTGGCGTTATGTCTCTATAAAAGTGGTGGTCTTTTATTATGTTATTTATTAATGGTATTTTTTTAATATCATATCAATATTGTACCCCGCACGGGGGGAGGTAGGGGGGTAGGTAGTGACGAAAAATAACGATACGGGACTCTTACGAGGTCTCGTAATCGGAATGAGTTTCTGCGACTACCATTGTCTGTCGCGGGTAACGGGGAATCAGGGTTCGATTCCGGTGAGGGAGCCTGAGAAACTGCTACCACATCCAAGGAAGGCAGCAGGCGCGCAAATTACCCACTCCCTGCACGGGGGGGGAGGTACGGGTAGGTAGTGACGAAAAATAACGATACGGGACTCTTACGAGGTCCCGTCATCGAATAATCAATACACGAACTGCCCACACACTTGTAAATATAGACGCGCAAGATCGTTACACGAACCGCTTACCATTATAGTAAACTACTATGCAAACACACATAACATATACGCAATAAGAGAACTTTAAATTGGAGATTTTACCCTACCACACCCGTCTGTCTCATTCTGAAAACTATTCAAAATAATTGCTATTTTTCATTCTCATTCAAATATAAATAATAGTAAATAATATATAATTTTTGACTGAACTGAACCCAAGTGCCCGGCCTGTGGCCGGGCACCCCTCGTATTCATGTTCTAACCTAACCTAACCTAAATCTAGTTTTGACACCTTTAGACTTTAGATTCAAGATTTAATGTGAATATATGCATTAATAAAAACTCATTACTATTTTAATACTAGTTATGCTGCTGTTGATGCACTGATGAAAGCCAGATAGCTAGATCAGTGTTTAGTTAGTCGTAGTTGCCGGTGGGCTGAGGTCTAAAGGAATCCAAACTAGTTTTAAAAGGTTTGGATAGGTTAGGTTAGGTTAGAACATGAATAAGACGGGTGCCCGGCCGCAGGCCGGGCACTTAGGTTCAGTTCCGTTTAAAAAAAAAAAAACAAAAAACAAAACGTACCAATACAAAGTACTCTTATTCATATTAGAAGATATTGTAAAATAACAATTAATTTAATTTTTTTTTTTTTTTTCACTTACACATTAGGCCCGTCGCGCCGCGCCACTACTATATGGGGCGAAGGTGCGAAGTCGACGGCGACGACAAAGTACCGAGTCTAAGGAGACTGATGGCGGCGCCACACAGTGGCGTTATGTCTCTATAAAAGTGGTGGTCTTTTATTATGTTATTTATTAATGGTATTATTTTAATATCATATCAATATTGTACCCCGCACAGGGGGGAGATACGGGTAGGTAGTGACGAAAAATAACGATACGGGACTCTTACGAGGTCTCGCAATCGGAATGAGTACACTTTAAATATTTTAACGAGGTAAAATTTAAGGGCATTGAGGGTCTGGTGCCAGTGGTGGTTGATTAGATCCACACACTATACTTTTTATAATTATGTGGCGTTATGTCTCTATAAAAGTGGTGGTCTTTTATTATGTTATTTATTAATGGTATTTTTTTAATATCATATCAATATTGTACCCCGCACGGGGGGAGGTAGGGGGGGGTAGGTAGTGACGAAAAATAACGATACGGGACTCTTACGAGGTCTCGTAATCGGAATGAGTTTCTGCGACTACCATTGTCTGTCGCGGGTAACGGGGAATCAGGGTTCGATTCCGGTGAGGGAGCCTGAGAAACTGCTACCACATCCAAGGAAGGCAGCAGGCGCGCAAATTACCCGCTCCCTGCACGGGGGGGGAGGTACGGGTAGGTAGTGACGAAAAATAACGATACGGGACTCTTACGAGGTCCCGTCATCGAATAATCAATACACGAACTGCCCACACACTTGTAAATATAGACGCGCAAGATCGTTACACGAACCGCTTACCATTATAGTAAACTACTATGCAAACACACATAACATATACGCAATAAGAGAACTTTAAATTGGAGATTTTACCCTACCACACCCGTCTGTCTCATTCTGAAAACTATTCAAAATAATTGCTATTTTTCATTCTCATTCAAATATAAATAATAGTAAATAATATATAATTTTTGACTGAACTGAACCCAAGTGCCCGGCCTGTGGCCGGGCACCCCTCGTATTCATGTTCTAACCTAACCTAACCTAAATCTAGTTTTGACACCTTTAGACTTTAGATTCAAGATTTAATGTGAATATATGCATTAATAAAAACTCATTACTATTTTAATACTAGTTATGCTGCTGTTGATGCACTGATGAAAGCCAGATAGCTAGATCAGTGTTTAGTTAGTCGTAGTTGCCGGTGGGCTGAGGTCTAAAGGAATCCAAACTAGTTTTAAAAGGTTTGGATAGGTTAGGTTAGGTTAGAACATGAATAAGACGGGTGCCCGGCCGCAGGCCGGTCACTTAGGTTCAGTTCCGTTTAAAAAAAAAAAAACAAAAAACAAAACGTACCAATACAAAGTACTCTTATTCATATTAGAAGATATTGTAAAATAACAATTAATTTAATTTTTTTTTTTTTTTTTCACTTACACATTAGGCCCGTCGCGCCGCGCCACTACTATATTGGGCGAAGGTGCGAAGTCGACGGCGACGACAAAGTACCGAGTCTAAGGAGACTGATGGCGGCGCCACACAGTGGCGTTATGTCTCTATAAAAGTGGTGGTCTTTTATTATGTTATTTATTAATGGTATTATTTTAATATCATATCAATATTGTACCCCGCACAGGGGGGAGGTACGGGTAGGTAGTGACGAAAAATAACGATACGGGACTCTTACGAGGTCTCGCAATCGGAATGAGTACACTTTAAATATTTTAACGAGGTAAAATTTAAGGGCATTGAGGGTCTGGTGCCAGTGGTGGTTGATTAGATCCACACACTATACTTTTTATAATTATGTGGCGTTATGTCTCTATAAAAGTGGTGGTCTTTTATTATGTTATTTATTAATGGTATTTTTTTAATATCATATCAATATTGTACCCCGCACGGGGGGAGGTAGGGGGGGGTAGGTAGTGACGAAAAATAACGATACGGGACTCTTACGAGGTCTCGTAATCGGAATGAGTTTCTGCGACTACCATTGTCTGTCGCGGGTAACGGGGAATCAGGGTTCGATTCCGGTGAGGGAGCCTGAGAAACTGCTACCACATCCAAGGAAGGCAGCAGGCGCGCAAATTACCCACTCCCTGCACGGGGGGGGAGGTACGGGTAGGTAGTGACGAAAAATAACGATACGGGACTCTTACGAGGTCCCGTCATCGAATAATCAATACACGAACTGCCCACACACTTGTAAATATAGACGCGCAAGATCGTTACACGAACCGCTTACCATTATAGTAAACTACTATGCAAACACACATAACATATACGCAATAAGAGAACTTTAAATTGGAGATTTTACCCTACCACACCCGTCTGTCTCATTCTGAAAACTATTCAAAATAATTGCTATTTTTCATTCTCATTCAAATATAAATAATAGTAAATAATATATAATTTTTGACTGAACTGAACCCAAGTGCCCGGCCTGTGGCCGGGCACCCCTCGTATTCATGTTCTAACCTAACCTAACCTAAATCTAGTTTTGACACCTTTAGACTTTAGATTCAAGATTTAATGTGAATATATGCATTAATAAAAACTCATTACTATTTTAATACTAGTTATGCTGCTGTTGATGCACTGATGAAAGCCAGATAGCTAGATCAGTGTTTAGTTAGTCGTAGTTGCCGGTGGGCTGAGGTCTAAAGGAATCCAAACTAGTTTTAAAAGGTTTGGATAGGTTAGGTTAGGTTAGAACATGAATAAGACGGGTGCCCGGCCGCAGGCCGGTCACTTAGGTTCAGTTCCGTTTAAAAAAAAAAAAACAAAAAACAAAACGTACCAATACAAAGTACTCTTATTCATATTAGAAGATATTGTAAAATAACAATTAATTTAATTTTTTTTTTTTTTTTCACTTACACATTAGGCCCGTCGCGCCGCGCCACTACTATATGGGGCGAAGGTGCGAAGTCGACGGCGACGACAAAGTACCGAGTCTAAGGAGACTGATGGCGGCGCCACACAGTGGCGTTATGTCTCTATAAAAGTGGTGGTCTTTTATTATGTTATTTATTAATGGTATTATTTTAATATCATATCAATATTGTACCCCGCACAGGGGGGAGGTACGGGTAGGTAGTGACGAAAAATAACGATACGGGACTCTTACGAGGTCTCGCAATCGGAATGAGTACACTTTAAATATTTTAACGAGGTAAAATTTAAGGGCATTGAGGGTCTGGTGCCAGTGGTGGTTGATTAGATCCACACACTATACTTTTTATAATTATGTGGCGTTATGTCTCTATAAAAGTGGTGGTCTTTTATTATGTTATTTATTAATGGTATTTTTTTAATATCATATCAATATTGTACCCCGCACGGGGGGAGGTAGGGGGGTAGGTAGTGACGAAAAATAACGATACGGGACTCTTACGAGGTCTCGTAATCGGAATGAGTTTCTGCGACTACCATTGTCTGTCGCGGGTAACGGGGAATCAGGGTTCGATTCCGGTGAGGGAGCCTGAGAAACTGCTACCACATCCAAGGAAGGCAGCAGGCGCGCAAATTACCCACTCCCTGCACGGGGGGGGAGGTACGGGTAGGTAGTGACGAAAAATAACGATACGGGACTCTTACGAGGTCCCGTCATCGAATAATCAATACACGAACTGCCCACACACTTGTAAATATAGACGCGCAAGATCGTTACACGAACCGCTTACCATTATAGTAAACTACTATGCAAACACACATAACATATACGCAATAAGAGAACTTTAAATTGGAGATTTTACCCTACCACACCCGTCTGTCTCATTCTGAAAACTATTCAAAATAATTGCTATTTTTCATTCTCATTCAAATATAAATAATAGTAAATAATATATAATTTTTGACTGAACTGAACCCAAGTGCCCGGCCTGTGGCCGGGCACCCCTCGTATTCATGTTCTAACCTAACCTAACCTAAATCTAGTTTTGACACCTTTAGACTTTAGATTCAAGATTTAATGTGAATATATGCATTAATAAAAACTCATTACTATTTTAATACTAGTTATGCTGCTGTTGATGCACTGATGAAAGCCAGATAGCTAGATCAGTGTTTAGTTAGTCGTAGTTGCCGGTGGGCTGAGGTCTAAAGGAATCCAAACTAGTTTTAAAAGGTTTGGATAGGTTAGGTTAGGTTAGAACATGAATAAGACGGGTGCCCGGCCGCAGGCCGGTCACTTAGGTTCAGTTCCGTTTAAAAAAAAAAAAACAAAAAACAAAACGTACCAATACAAAGTACTCTTATTCATATTAGAAGATATTGTAAAATAACAATTAATTTAATTTTTTTTTTTTTTTTTCACTTACACATTAGGCCCGTCGCGCCGCGCCACTACTATATGGGGCGAAGGTGCGAAGTCGACGGCGACGACAAAGTACCGAGTCTAAGGAGACTGATGGCGGCGCCACACAGTGGCGTTATGTCTCTATAAAAGTGGTGGTCTTTTATTATGTTATTTATTAATGGTATTATTTTAATATCATATCAATATTGTACCCCGCACAGGGGGGAGGTACGGGTAGGTAGTGACGAAAAATAACGATACGGGACTCTTACGAGGTCTCGCAATCGGAATGAGTACACTTTAAATATTTTAACGAGGTAAAATTTAAGGGCATTGAGGGTCTGGTGCCAGTGGTGGTTGATTAGATCCACACACTATACTTTTTATAATTATGTGGCGTTATGTCTCTATAAAAGTGGTGGTCTTTTATTATGTTATTTATTAATGGTATTTTTTTAATATCATATCAATATTGTACCCCGCACGGGGGGAGGTAGGGGGGGGTAGGTAGTGACGAAAAATAACGATACGGGACTCTTACGAGGTCTCGTAATCGGAATGAGTTTCTGCGACTACCATTGTCTGTCGCGGGTAACGGGGAATCAGGGTTCGATTCCGGTGAGGGAGCCTGAGAAACTGCTACCACATCCAAGGAAGGCAGCAGGCGCGCAAATTACCCACTCCCTGCACGGGGGGGGAGGTACGGGTAGGTAGTGACGAAAAATAACGATACGGGACTCTTACGAGGTCCCGTCATCGAATAATCAATACACGAACTGCCCACACACTTGTAAATATAGACGCGCAAGATCGTTACACGAACCGCTTACCATTATAGTAAACTACTATGCAAACACACATAACATATACGCAATAAGAGAACTTTAAATTGGAGATTTTACCCTACCACACCCGTCTGTCTCATTCTGAAAACTATTCAAAATAATTGCTATTTTTCATTCTCATTCAAATATAAATAATAGTAAATAATATATAATTTTTGACTGAACTGAACCCAAGTGCCCGGCCTGTGGCCGGGCACCCCTCGTATTCATGTTCTAACCTAACCTAACCTAAATCTAGTTTTGACACCTTTAGACTTTAGATTCAAGATTTAATGTGAATATATGCATTAATAAAAACTCATTACTATTTTAATACTAGTTATGCTGCTGTTGATGCACTGATGAAAGCCAGATAGCTAGATCAGTGTTTAGTTAGTCGTAGTTGCCGGTGGGCTGAGGTCTAAAGGAATCCAAACTAGTTTTAAAAGGTTTGGATAGGTTAGGTTAGGTTAGAACATGAATAAGACGGGTGCCCGGCCGCAGGCCGGTCACTTAGGTTCAGTTCCGTTTAAAAAAAAAAAAACAAAAAACAAAACGTACCAATACAAAGTACTCTTATTCATATTAGAAGATATTGTAAAATAACAATTAATTTAATTTTTTTTTTTTTTTTTCACTTACACATTAGGCCCGTCGCGCCGCGCCACTACTATATGGGGCGAAGGTGCGAAGTCGACGGCGACGACAAAGTACCGAGTCTAAGGAGACTGATGGCGGCGCCACACAGTGGCGTTATGTCTCTATAAAAGTGGTGGTCTTTTATTATGTTATTTATTAATGGTATTATTTTAATATCATATCAATATTGTACCCCGCACAGGGGGGAGGTACGGGTAGGTAGTGACGAAAAATAACGATACGGGACTCTTACGAGGTCTCGCAATCGGAATGAGTACACTTTAAATATTTTAACGAGGTAAAATTAAAGGGCATTGAGGGTCTGGTGCCAGTGGTGGTTGATTAGATCCACACACTATACTTTTTATAATTATGTGGCGTTATGTCTCTATAAAAGTGGTGGTCTTTTATTATGTTATTTATTAATGGTATTTTTTTAATATCATATCAATATTGTACCCCGCACGGGGGGAGGTAGGGGGGTAGGTAGTGACGAAAAATAACGATACGGGACTCTTACGAGGTCTCGTAATCGGAATGAGTTTCTGCGACTACCATTGTCTGTCGCGGGTAACGGGGAATCAGGGTTCGATTCCGGTGAGGGAGCCTGAGAAACTGCTACCACATCCAAGGAAGGCAGCAGGCGCGCAAATTACCCACTCCCTGCACGGGGGGGGGAGGTACGGGTAGGTAGTGACGAAAAATAACGATACGGGACTCTTACGAGGTCCCGTCATCGAATAATCAATACACGAACTGCCCACACACTTGTAAATATAGACGCGCAAGATCGTTACACGAACCGCTTACCATTATAGTAAACTACTATGCAAACACACATAACATATACGCAATAAGAGAACTTTAAATTGGAGATTTTACCCTACCACACCCGTCTGTCTCATTCTGAAAACTATTCAAAATAATTGCTATTTTTCATTCTCATTCAAATATAAATAATAGTAAATAATATATAATTTTTGACTGAACTGAACCCAAGTGCCCGGCCTGTGGCCGGGCACCCCTCGTATTCATGTTCTAACCTAACCTAACCTAAATCTAGTTTTGACACCTTTAGACTTTAGATTCAAGATTTAATGTGAATATATGCATTAATAAAAACTCATTACTATTTTAATACTAGTTATGCTGCTGTTGATGCACTGATGAAAGCCAGATAGCTAGATCAGTGTTTAGTTAGTCGTAGTTGCCGGTGGGCTGAGGTCTAAAGGAATCCAAACTAGTTTTAAAAGGTTTGGATAGGTTAGGTTAGGTTAGAACATGAATAAGACGGGTGCCCGGCCGCAGGCCGGTCACTTAGGTTCAGTTCCGTTTAAAAAAAAAAAAACAAAAAACAAAACGTACCAATACAAAGTACTCTTATTCATATTAGAAGATATTGTAAAAAAACAATTAATTTAATTTTTTTTTTTTTTTTCACTTACACATTAGGCCCGTCGCGCCGCGCCACTACTATATGGGGCGAAGGTGCGAAGTCGACGGCGACGACAAAGTACCGAGTCTAAGGAGACTGATGGCGGCGCCACACAGTGGCGTTATGTCTCTATAAAAGTGGTGGTCTTTTATTATGTTATTTATTAATGGTATTATTTTAATATCATATCAATATTGTACCCCGCACAGGGGGGAGGTACGGGTAGGTAGTGACGAAAAATAACGATACGGGACTCTTACGAGGTCTCGCAATCGGAATGAGTACACTTTAAATATTTTAACGAGGTAAAATTTAAGGGCATTGAGGGTCTGGTGCCAGTGGTGGTTGATTAGATCCACACACTATACTTTTTATAATTATGTGGCGTTATGTCTCTATAAAAGTGGTGGTCTTTTATTATGTTATTTATTAATGGTATTTTTTTAATATCATATCAATATTGTACCCCGCACGGGGGGAGGTAGGGGGGTAGGTAGTGACGAAAAATAACGATACGGGACTCTTACGAGGTCTCGTAATCGGAATGAGTTTCTGCGACTACCATTGTCTGTCGCGGGTAACGGGGAATCAGGGTTCGATTCCGGTGAGGGAGCCTGAGAAACTGCTACCACATCCAAGGAAGGCAGCAGGCGCGCAAATTACCCACTCCCTGCACGGGGGGGGAGGTACGGGTAGGTAGTGACGAAAAATAACGATACGGGACTCTTACGAGGTCCCGTCATCGAATAATCAATACACGAACTGCCCACACACTTGTAAATATAGACGCGCAAGATCGTTACACGAACCGCTTACCATTATAGTAAACTACTATGCAAACACACATAACATATACGCAATAAGAGAACTTTAAATTGGAGATTTTACCCTACCACACCCGTCTGTCTCATTCTGAAAACTATTCAAAATAATTGCTATTTTTCATTCTCATTCAAATATAAATAATAGTAAATAATATATAATTTTTGACTGAACTGAACCCAAGTGCCCGGCCTGTGGCCGGGCACCCCTCGTATTCATGTTCTAACCTAACCTAACCTAAATCTAGTTTTGACACCTTTAGACTTTAGATTCAAGATTTAATGTGAATATATGCATTAATAAAAACTCATTACTATTTTAATACTAGTTATGCTGCTGTTGATGCACTGATGAAAGCCAGATAGCTAGATCAGTGTTTAGTTAGTCGTAGTTGCCGGTGGGCTGAGGTCTAAAGGAATCCAAACTAGTTTTAAAAGGTTTGGATAGGTTAGGTTAGGTTAGAACATGAATAAGACGGGTGCCCGGCCGCAGGCCGGTCACTTAGGTTCAGTTCCGTTTAAAAAAAAAAAAACAAAAAACAAAACGTACCAATACAAAGTACTCTTATTCATATTAGAAGATATTGTAAAATAACAATTAATTTAATTTTTTTTTTTTTTTTTCACTTACACATTAGGCCCGTCGCGCCGCGCCACTACTATATGGGGCGAAGGTGCGAAGTCGACGGCGACGACAAAGTACCGAGTCTAAGGAGACTGATGGCGGCGCCACACAGTGGCGTTATGTCTCTATAAAAGTGGTGGTCTTTTATTATGTTATTTATTAATGGTATTATTTTAATATCATATCAATATTGTACCCCGCACAGGGGGGAGGTACGGGTAGGTAGTGACGAAAAATAACGATACGGGACTCTTACGAGGTCTCGCAATCGGAATGAGTACACTTTAAATATTTTAACGAGGTAAAATTTAAGGGCATTGAGGGTCTGGTGCCAGTGGTGGTTGATTAGATCCACACACTATACTTTTTATAATTATGTGGCGTTATGTCTCTATAAAAGTGGTGGTCTTTTATTATGTTATTTATTAATGGTATTTTTTTAATATCATATCAATATTGTACCCCGCACGGGGGGAGGTAGGGGGGGGTAGGTAGTGACGAAAAATAACGATACGGGACTCTTACGAGGTCTCGTAATCGGAATGAGTTTCTGCGACTACCATTGTCTGTCGCGGGTAACGGGGAATCAGGGTTCGATTCCGGTGAGGGAGCCTGAGAAACTGCTACCACATCCAAGGAAGGCAGCAGGCGCGCAAATTACCCACTCCCTGCACGGGGGGGGAGGTACGGGTAGGTAGTGACGAAAAATAACGATACGGGACTCTTACGAGGTCCCGTCATCGAATAATCAATACACGAACTGCCCACACACTTGTAAATATAGACGCGCAAGATCGTTACACGAACCGCTTACCATTATAGTAAACTACTATGCAAACACACATAACATATACGCAATAAGAGAACTTTAAATTGGAGATTTTACCCTACCACACCCGTCTGTCTCATTCTGAAAACTATTCAAAATAATTGCTATTTTTCATTCTCATTCAAATATAAATAATAGTAAATAATATATAATTTTTGACTGAACTGAACCCAAGTGCCCGGCCTGTGGCCGGGCACCCCTCGTATTCATGTTCTAACCTAACCTAACCTAAATCTAGTTTTGACACCTTTAGACTTTAGATTCAAGATTTAATGTGAATATATGCATTAATAAAAACTCATTACTATTTTAATACTAGTTATGCTGCTGTTGATGCACTGATGAAAGCCAGATAGCTAGATCAGTGTTTAGTTAGTCGTAGTTGCCGGTGGGCTGAGGTCTAAAGGAATCCAAACTAGTTTTAAAAGGTTTGGATAGGTTAGGTTAGGTTAGAACATGAATAAGACGGGTGCCCGGCCGCAGGCCGGTCACTTAGGTTCAGTTCCGTTTAAAAAAAAAAAAACAAAAAACAAAACGTACCAATACAAAGTACTCTTATTCATATTAGAAGATATTGTAAAATAACAATTAATTTAATTTTTTTTTTTTTTTTTCACTTACACATTAGGCCCGTCGCGCCGCGCCACTACTATATGGGGCGAAGGTGCGAAGTCGACGGCGACGACAAAGTACCGAGTCTAAGGAGACTGATGGCGGCGCCACACAGTGGCGTTATGTCTCTATAAAAGTGGTGGTCTTTTATTATGTTATTTATTAATGGTATTATTTTAATATCATATCAATATTGTACCCCGCACAGGGGGGAGGTACGGGTAGGTAGTGACGAAAAATAACGATACGGGACTCTTACGAGGTCTCGCAATCGGAATGAGTACACTTTAAATATTTTAACGAGGTAAAATTTAAGGGCATTGAGGGTCTGGTGCCAGTGGTGGTTGATTAGATCCACACACTATACTTTTTATAATTATGTGGCGTTATGTCTCTATAAAAGTGGTGGTCTTTTATTATGTTATTTATTAATGGTATTTTTTTAATATCATATCAATATTGTACCCCGCACGGGGGGAGGTAGGGGGGTAGGTAGTGACGAAAAATAACGATACGGGACTCTTACGAGGTCTCGTAATCGGAATGAGTTTCTGCGACTACCATTGTCTGTCGCGGGTAACGGGGAATCAGGGTTCGATTCCGGTGAGGGAGCCTGAGAAACTGCTACCACATCCAAGGAAGGCAGCAGGCGCGTAAATTACCCACTCCCTGCACGGGGGGGGAGGTACGGGTAGGTAGTGACGAAAAATAACGATACGGGACTCTTACGAGGGCCCGTCATCGAATAATCAATACACGAACTGCCCACACACTTGTAAATATAGACGCGCAAGATCGTTACACGAACCGCTTACCATTATAGTAAACTACTATGCAAACACACATAACATATACGCAATAAGAGAACTTTAAATTGGAGATTTTACCCTACCACACCCGTCTGTCTCATTCTGAAAACTATTCAAAATAATTGCTATTTTTCATTCTCATTCAAATATAAATAATAGTAAATAATATATAATTTTTGACTGAACTGAACCCAAGTGCCCGGCCTGTGGCCGGGCACCCCTCGTATTCATGTTCTAACCTAACCTAACCTAAATCTAGTTTTGACACCTTTAGACTTTAGATTCAAGATTTAATGTGAATATATGCATTAATAAAAACTCATTACTATTTTAATACTAGTTATGCTGCTGTTGATGCACTGATGAAAGCCAGATAGCTAGATCAGTGTTTAGTTAGTCGTAGTTGCCGGTGGGCTGAGGTCTAAAGGAATCCAAACTAGTTTTAAAAGGTTTGGATAGGTTAGGTTAGGTTAGAACATGAATAAGACGGGTGCCCGGCCGCAGGCCGGTCACTTAGGTTCAGTTCCGTTTAAAAAAAAAAAAACAAAAAACAAAACGTACCAATACAAAGTACTCTTATTCATATTAGAAGATATTGTAAAATAACAATTAATTTAATTTTTTTTTTTTTTTTCACTTACACATTAGGCCCGTCGCGCCGCGCCACTACTATATGGGGCGAAGGTGCGAAGTCGACGGCGACGACAAAGTACCGAGTCTAAGGAGACTGATGGCGGCGCCACACAGTGGCGTTATGTCTCTATAAAAGTGGTGGTCTTTTATTATGTTATTTATTAATGGTATTATTTTAATATCATATCAATATTGTACCCCGCACAGGGGGGAGGTACGGGTAGGTAGTGACGAAAAATAACGATACGGGACTCTTACGAGGTCTCGCAATCGGAATGAGTACACTTTAAATATTTTAACGAGGTAAAATTTAAGGGCATTGAGGGTCTGGTGCCAGTGGTGGTTGATTAGATCCACACACTATACTTTTTATAATTATGTGGCGTTATGTCTCTATAAAAGTGGTGGTCTTTTATTATGTTATTTATTAATGGTATTTTTTTAATATCATATCAATATTGTACCCCGCACGGGGGGAGGTAGGGGGGTAGGTAGTGACGAAAAATAACGATACGGGACTCTTACGAGGTCTCGTAATCGGAATGAGTTTCTGCGACTACCATTGTCTGTCGCGGGTAACGGGGAATCAGGGTTCGATTCCGGTGAGGGAGCCTGAGAAACTGCTACCACATCCAAGGAAGGCAGCAGGCGCGTAAATTACCCACTCCCTGCACGGGGGGGGAGGTACGGGTAGGTAGTGACGAAAAATAACGATACGGGACTCTTACGAGGGCCCGTCATCGAATAATCAATACACGAACTGCCCACACACTTGTAAATATAGACGCGCAAGATCGTTACACGAACCGCTTACCATTATAGTAAACTACTATGCAAACACACATAACATATACGCAATAAGAGAACTTTAAATTGGAGATTTTACCCTACCACACCCGTCTGTCTCATTCTGAAAACTATTAAAAATAATTGCTATTTTTCATTCTCATTCAAATATAAATAATAGTAAATAATATATAATTTTTGACTGAACTGAACCCAAGTGCCCGGCCTGTGGCCGGGCACCCCTCGTATTCATGTTCTAACCTAACCTAACCTAAATCTAGTTTTGACACCTTTAGACTTTAGATTCAAGATTTAATGTGAATATATGCATTAATAAAAACTCATTACTATTTTAATACTAGTTATGCTGCTGTTGATGCACTGATGAAAGCCAGATAGCTAGATCAGTGTTTAGTTAGTCGTAGTTGCCGGTGGGCTGAGGTCTAAAGGAATCCAAACTAGTTTTAAAAGGTTTGGATAGGTTAGGTTAGGTTAGAACATGAATAAGACGGGTGCCCGGCCGCAGGCCGGTCACTTAGGTTCAGTTCCGTTTAAAAAAAAAAAAACAAAAAACAAAACGTACCAATACAAAGTACTCTTATTCATATTAGAAGATATTGTAAAATAACAATTAATTTAATTTTTTTTTTTTTTTTTCACTTACACATTAGGCCCGTTTCGCCGCGCCACTACTATATGGGGCGAAGGTGCGAAGTCGACGGCGACGACAAAGTACCGAGTCTAAGGAGACTGATGGCGGCGCCACACAGTGGCGTTATGTCTCTATAAAAGTGGTGGTCTTTTATTATGTTATTTATTAATGGTATTATTTTAATATCATATCAATATTGTACCCCGCACAGGGGGGAGGTACGGGTAGGTAGTGACGAAAAATAACGATACGGGACTCTTACGAGGTCTCGCAATCGGAATGAGTACACTTTAAATATTTTAACGAGGTAAAATTTAAGGGCATTGAGGGTCTGGTGCCAGTGGTGGTTGATTAGATCCACACACTATACTTTTTATAATTATGTGGCGTTATGTCTCTATAAAAGTGGTGGTCTTTTATTATGTTATTTATTAATGGTATTTTTTTAATATCATATCAATATTGTACCCCGCACGGGGGGAGGTAGGGGGGTAGGTAGTGACGAAAAATAACGATACGGGACTCTTACGAGGTCTCGTAATCGGAATGAGTTTCTGCGACTACCATTGTCTGTCGCGGGTAACGGGGAATCAGGGTTCGATTCCGGTGAGGGAGCCTGAGAAACTGCTACCACATCCAAGGAAGGCAGCAGGCGCGTAAATTACCCACTCCCTGCACGATGGGGGAGGTACGGGTAGGTAGTGACGAAAAATAACGATACGGGACTCTTACGAGGGCCCGTCATCGAATAATCAATACACGAACTGCCCACACACTTGTAAATATAGACGCGCAAGATCGTTACACGAACCGCTTACCATTATAGTAAACTACTATGCAAACACACATAACATATACGCAATAAGCGAACTTTAAATTGGAGATTTTACCCTACCACACCCGTCTGTCTCATTCTGAAAACTATTCAAAATAATTGCTATTTTTCATTCTCATTCAAATATAAATAATAGTAAATAATATATAATTTTTGACTGAACTGAACCCAAGTGCCCGGCCTGTGGCCGGGCACCCCTCGTATTCATGTTCTAACCTAACCTAACCTAAATCTAGTTTTGACACCTTTAGACTTTAGATTCAAGATTTAATGTGAATATATGCATTAATAAAAACTCATTACTATTTTAATACTAGTTATGCTGCTGTTGATGCACTGATGAAAGCCAGATAGCTAGATCAGTGTTTAGTTAGTCGTAGTTGCCGGTGGGCTGAGGTCTAAAGGAATCCAAACTAGTTTTAAAAGGTTTGGATAGGTTAGGTTAGGTTAGAACATGAATAAGACGGGTGCCCGGCCGCAGGCCGGTCACTTAGGTTCAGTTCCGTTTAAAAAAAAAAAAACAAAAAACAAAACGTACCAATACAAAGTACTCTTATTCATATTAGAAGATATTGTAAAATAACAATTAATTTAATTTTTTTTTTTTTTTTTCACTTACACATTAGGCCCGTCGCGCCGCGCCACTACTATATGGGGCGAAGGTGCGAAGTCGACGGCGACGACAAAGAACCGAGTCTAAGGAGACTGATGGCGGCGCCACACAGTGGCGTTATGTCTCTATAAAAGTGGTGGTCTTTTATTATGTTATTTATTAATGGTATTATTTTAATATCATATCAATATTGTACCCCGCACAGGGGGGAGGTACGGGTAGGTAGTGACGAAAAATAACGATACGGGACTCTTACGAGGTCTCGCAATCGGAATGAGTACACTTTAAATATTTTAACGAGGTAAAATTTAAGGGCATTGAGGGTCTGGTGCCAGTGGTGGTTGATTAGATCCACACACTATACTTTTTATAATTATGTGGCGTTATGTCTCTATAAAAGTGGTGGTCTTTTATTATGTTATTTATTAATGGTATTTTTTTAATATCATATCAATATTGTACCCCGCACGGGGGGAGGTAGGGGGGTAGGTAGTGACGAAAAATAACGATACGGGACTCTTACGAGGTCTCGTAATCGGAATGAGTTTCTGCGACTACCATTGTCTGTCGCGGGTAACGGGGAATCAGGGTTCGATTCCGGTGAGGGAGCCTGAGAAACTGCTACCACATCCAAGGAAGGCAGCAGGCGCGTAAATTACCCACTCCCTGCACGGGGGGGGAGGTACGGGTAGGTAGTGACGAAAAATAACGATACGGGACTCTTACGAGGGCCCGTCATCGAATAATCAATACACGAACTGCCCACACACTTGTAAATATAGACGCGCAAGATCGTTACACGAACCGCTTACCATTATAGTAAACTACTATGCAAACACACATAACATATACGCAATAAGAGAACTTTAAATTGGAGATTTTACCCTACCACACCCGTCTGTCTCATTCTGAAAACTATTCAAAATAATTGCTATTTTTCATTCTCATTCAAATATAAATAATAGTAAATAATATATAATATGTAATGTGGTCTTTTATTATGTTATTTATTAATGGTATTTTTTTAATATCATATCAATATTGTACCCCGCACGGGGGGAGGTAGGGGGGGGTAGGTAGTGACGAAAAATAACGATACGGGACTCTTACGAGGTCTCGTAATCGGAATGAGTTTCTGCGACTACCATTGTCTGTCGCGGGTAACGGGGAATCAGGGTTCGATTCCGGTGAGGGAGCCTGAGAAACTGCTACCACATCCAAGGAAGGCAGCAGGCGCGCAAATTACCCACTCCCTGCACGGGGGGGGAGGTACGGGTAGGTAGTGACGAAAAATAACGATACGGGACTCTTACGAGGGCCCGTCATCGAATAATCAATACACGAACTGCCCACACACTTGTAAATATAGACGCGCAAGATCGTTACACGAACCGCTTACCATTATAGTAAACTACTATGCAAACACACATAACATATACGCAATAAGAGAACTTTAAATTGGAGATTTTACCCTACCACACCCGTCTGTCTCATTCTGAAAACTATTCAAAATAATTGCTATTTTTCATTCTCATTCAAATATAAATAATAGTAAATAATATATAATTTTTGACTGAACTGAACCCAAGTGCCCGGCCTGTGGCCGGGCACCCCTCGTATTCATGTTCTAACCTAACCTAACCTAAATCTAGTTTTGACACCTTTAGACTTTAGATTCAAGATTTAATGTGAATATATGCATTAATAAAAACTCATTACTATTTTAATACTAGTTATGCTGCTGTTGATGCACTGATGAAAGCCAGATAGCTAGATCAGTGTTTAGTTAGTCGTAGTTGCCGGTGGGCTGAGGTCTAAAGGAATCCAAACTAGTTTTAAAAGGTTTGGATAGGTTAGGTTAGGTTAGAACATGAATAAGACGGGTGCCCGGCCGCAGGCCGGTCACTTAGGTTCAGTTCCGTTTAAAAAAAAAAAAACAAAAAACAAAACATACCAATACAAAGTACTCTTATTCATATTAGAAGATATTGTAAAATAACAATTAATTTAATTTTTTTTTTTTTTTTCACTTACACATTAGGCCCGTCGCGCCGCGCCACTACTATATGGGGCGAAGGTGCGAAGTCGACGGCGACGACAAAGTACCGAGTCTAAGGAGACTGATGGCGGCGCCACACAGTGGCGTTATGTCTCTATAAAAGTGGTGGTCTTTTATTATGTTATTTATTAATGGTATTATTTTAATATCATATCAATATTGTACCCCGCACAGGGGGGAGGTACGGGTAGGTAGTGACGAAAAATAACGATACGGGACTCTTACGAGGTCTCGCAATCGGAATGAGTACACTTTAAATATTTTAACGAGGTAAAATTTAAGGGCATTGAGGGTCTGGTGCCAGTGGTGGTTGATTAGATCCACACACTATACTTTTTATAATTATGTGGCGTTATGTCTCTATAAAAGTGGTGGTCTTTTATTATGTTATTTATTAATGGTATTTTTTTAATATCATATCAATATTGTACCCCGCACGGGGGGTGGTAGGGGGGTAGGTAGTGACGAAAAATAACGATACGGGACTCTTACGAGGTCTCGTAATCGGAATGAGATTCTGCGACTACCATTGTCTGTCGCGGGTAACGGGGAATCAGGGTTCGATTCCGGTGAGGGAGCCTGAGAAACTGCTACCACATCCAAGGAAGGCAGCAGGCGCGCAAATTACCCACTCCCTGCACGGGGGGGGAGGTACGGGTAGGTAGTGACGAAAAATAACGATACGGGACTCTTACGAGGTCCCGTCATCGAATAATCAATACACGAACTGCCCACACACTTGTAAATATAGACGCGCAAGATCGTTACACGAACCGCTTACCATTATAGTAAACTACTATGCAAACACACATAACATATACGCAATAAGAGAACTTTAAATTGGAGATTTTACCCTACCACACCCGTCTGTCTCATTCTGAAAACTATTCAAAATAATTGCTATTTTTCATTCTCATTCAAATATAAATAATAGTAAATAATATATAATTTTTGACTGAACTGAACCCAAGTGCCCGGCCTGTGGCCGGGCACCCCTCGTATTCATGTTCTAACCTAACCTAACCTAAATCTAGTTTTGACACCTTTAGACTTTAGATTCAAGATTTAATGTGAATATATGCATTAATAAAAACTCATTACTATTTTAATACTAGTTATGCTGCTGTTGATGCACTGATGAAAGCCAGATAGCTAGATCCGTGTTTAGTTAGTCGTAGTTGCCGGTGGGCTGAGGTCTAAAGGAATCCAAACTAGTTTTAAAAGGTTTGGATAGGTTAGGTTAGGTTAGAACATGAATAAGACGGGTGCCCGGCCGCAGGCCGGTCACTTAGGTTCAGTTCCGTTTAAAAAAAAAAAAACAAAAAACAAAACGTACCAATACAAAGTACTCTTATTCATATTAGAAGATATTGTAAAATAACAATTAATTTAATTTTTTTTTTTTTTTTTCACTTACACATTAGGCCCGTCGCGCCGCGCCACTACTATATGGGGCGAAGGTGCGAAGTCGACGGCGACGACAAAGTACCGAGTCTAAGGAGACTGATGGCGGCGCCACACAGTGGCGTTATGTCTCTATAAAAGTGGTGGTCTTTTATTATGTTATTTATTAATGGTATTATTTTAATATCATATCAATATTGTACCCCGCACAGGGGGGAGGTACGGGTAGGTAGTGACGAAAAATAACGATACGGGACTCTTACGAGGTCTCGCAATCGGAATGAGTACACTTTAAATATTTTAACGAGGTAAAATTTAAGGGCATTGAGGGTCTGGTGCCAGTGGTGGTTGATTAGATCCACACACTATACTTTTTATAATTATGTGGCGTTATGTCTCTATAAAAGTGGTGGTCTTTTATTATGTTATTTATTAATGGTATTTTTTTAATATCATATCAATATTGTACCCCGCACGGGGGGTGGTAGGGGGGTAGGTAGTGACGAAAAATAACGATACGGGACTCTTACGAGGTCTCGTAATCGGAATGAGTTTCTGCGACTACCATTGTCTGTCGCGGGTAACGGGGAATCAGGGTTCGATTCCGGTGAGGGAGCCTGAGAAACTGCTACCACATCCAAGGAAGGCAGCAGGCGCGCAAATTACCCACTCCCTGCACGGGGGGGGAGGTACGGGTAGGTAGTGACGAAAAATAACGATACGGGACTCTTACGAGGTCCCGTCATCGAATAATCAATACACGAACTGCCCACACACTTGTAAATATAGACGCGCAAGATCGTTACACGAACCGCTTACCATTATAGTAAACTACTATGCAAACACACATAACATATACGCAATAAGAGAACTTTAAATTGGAGATTTTACCCTACCACACCCGTCTGTCTCATTCTGAAAACTATTCAAAATAATTGCTATTTTTCATTCTCATTCAAATATAAATAATAGTAAATAATATATAATTTTTGACTGAACTGAACCCAAGTGCCCGGCCTGTGGCCGGGCACCCCTCGTATTCATGTTCTAACCTAACCTAACCTAAATCTAGTTTTGACACCTTTAGACTTTAGATTCAAGATTTAATGTGAATATATGCATTAATAAAAACTCATTACTATTTTAATACTAGTTATGCTGCTGTTGATGCACTGATGAAAGCCAGATAGCTAGATCAGTGTTTAGTTAGTCGTAGTTGCCGGTGGGCTGAGGTCTAAAGGAATCCAAACTAGTTTTAAAAGGTTTGGATAGGTTAGGTTAGGTTAGAACATGAATAAGACGGGTGCCCGGCCGCAGGCCGGTCACTTAGGTTCAGTTCCGTTTAAAAAAAAAAAAACAAAAAACAAAACGTACCAATACAAAGTACTCTTATTCATATTAGAAGATATTGTAAAATAACAATTAATTTAATTTTTTTTTTTTTTTTTCACTTACACATTAGGCCCGTCGCGCCGCGCCACTACTATATGGGGCGAAGGTGCGAAGTCGACGGCGACGACAAAGTACCGAGTCTAAGGAGACTGATGGCGGCGCCACACAGTGGCGTTATGTCTCTATAAAAGTGGTGGTCTTTTATTATGTTATTTATTAATGGTATTATTTTAATATCATATCAATATTGTACCCCGCACAGGGGGGAGGTACGGGTAGGTAGTGACGAAAAATAACGATACGGGACTCTTACGAGGTCTCGCAATCGGAATGAGTACACTTTAAATATTTTAACGAGGTAAAATTTAAGGGCATTGAGGGTCTGGTGCCAGTGGTGGTTGATTAGATCCACACACTATACTTTTTATAATTATGTGGCGTTATGTCTCTATAAAAGTGGTGGTCTTTTATTATGTTATTTATTAATGGTATTTTTTTAATATCATATCAATATTGTACCCCGCACGGGGGGTGGTAGGGGGGTAGGTAGTGACGAAAAATAACGATACGGGACTCTTACGAGGTCTCGTAATCGGAATGAGTTTCTGCGACTACCATTGTCTGTCGCGGGTAACGGGGAATCAGGGTTCGATTCCGGTGAGGGAGCCTGAGAAACTGCTACCACATCCAAGGAAGGCAGCAGGCGCGCAAATTACCCACTCCCTGCACGGGGGGGGAGGTACGGGTAGGTAGTGACGAAAAATAACGATACGGGACTCTTACGAGGTCCCGTCATCGAATAATCAATACACGAACTGCCCACACACTTGTAAATATAGACGCGCAAGATCGTTACACGAACCGCTTACCATTATAGTAAACTACTATGCAAACACACATAACATATACGCAATAAGAGAACTTTAAATTGGAGATTTTACCCTACCACACCCGTCTGTCTCATTCTGAAAACTATTCAAAATAATTGCTATTTTTCATTCTCATTCAAATATAAATAATAGTAAATAATATATAATTTTTGACTGAACTGAACCCAAGTGCCCGGCCTGTGGCCGGGCACCCCTCGTATTCATGTTCTAACCTAACCTAACCTACATCTAGTTTTGACACCTTTAGACTTTAGATTCAAGATTTAATGTGAATATATGCATTAATAAAAACTCATTACTATTTTAATACTAGTTATGCTGCTGTTGATGCACTGATGAAAGCCAGATAGCTAGATCAGTGTTTAGTTAGTCGTAGTTGCCGGTGGGCTGAGGTCTAAAGGAATCCAAACTAGTTTTAAAAGGTTTGGATAGGTTAGGTTAGGTTAGAACATGAATAAGACGGGTGCCCGGCCGCAGGCCGGTCACTTAGGTTCAGTTCCGTTTAAAAAAAAAAAACAAAAAACAAAACGTACCAATACAAAGTACTCTTATTCATATTAGAAGATATTGTAAAATAACAATTAATTTAATTTTTTTTTTTTTTTTCACTTACACATTAGGCCCGTCGCGCCGCGCCACTACTATATGGGGCGAAGGTGCGAAGTCGACGGCGACGACAAAGTACCGAGTCTAAGGAGACTGATGGCGGCGCCACACAGTGGCGTTATGTCTCTATAAAAGTGGTGGTCTTTTATTATGTTATTTATTAATGGTATTATTTTAATATCATATCAATATTGTACCCCGCACAGGGGGGAGGTACGGGTAGGTAGTGACGAAAAATAACGATACGGGACTCTTACGAGGTCTCGCAATCGGAATGAGTACACTTTAAATATTTTAACGAGGTAAAATTAAAGGGCATTGAGGGTCTGGTGCCAGTGGTGGTTGATTAGATCCACACACTATACTTTTTATAATTATGTGGCGTTATGTCTCTATAAAAGTGGTGGTCTTTTATTATGTTATTTATAAATGGTATTTTTTTAATATCATATCAATATTGTACCCCGCACGGGGGGAGGTAGGGGGGGGTAGGTAGTGACGAAAAATAACGATACGGGACTCTTACGAGGTCTCGTAATCGGAATGAGTTTCTGCGACTACCATTGTCTGTCGCGGGTAACGGGGAATCAGGGTTCGATTCCGGTGAGGGAGCCTGAGAAACTGCTACCACATCCAAGGAAGGCAGCAGGCGCGCAAATTACCCACTCCCTGCACGGGGGGGGAGGTACGGGTAGGTAGTGACGAAAAATAACGATACGGGACTCTTACGAGGTCCCGTCATCGAATAATCAATACACGAACTGCCCACACACTTGTAAATATAGACGCGCAAGATCGTTACACGAACCGCTTACCATTATAGTAAACTACTATGCAAACACACATAACATATACGCAATAAGAGAACTTTAAATTGGAGATTTTACCCTACCACACCCGTCTGTCTCATTCTGAAAACTATTCAAAATAATTGCTATTTTTCATTCTCATTCAAATATAAATAATAGTAAATAATATATAATTTTTGACTGAACTGAACCCAAGTGCCCGGCCTGTGGCCGGGCACCCCTCGTATTCATGTTCTAACCTAACCTAACCTAAATCTAGTTTTGACACCTTTAGACTTTAGATTCAAGATTTAATGTGAATATATGCATTAATAAAAACTCATTACTATTTTAATACTAGTTATGCTGCTGTTGATGCACTGATGAAAGCCAGATAGCTAGATCAGTGTTTAGTTAGTCGTAGTTGCCGGTGGGCTGAGGTCTAAAGGAATCCAAACTAGTTTTAAAAGGTTTGGATAGGTTAGGTTAGGTTAGAACATGAATAAGACGGGTGCCCGGCCGCAGGCCGGTCACTTAGGTTCAGTTCCGTTTAAAAAAAAAAAAACAAAAAACAAAACGTACCAATACAAAGTACTCTTATTCATATTAGAAGATATTGTAAAATAACAATTAATTTAATTTTTTTTTTTTTTTTTCACTTACACATTAGGCCCGTCGCGCCGCGCCACTACTATATGGGGCGAAGGTGCGAAGTCGACGGCGACGACAAAGTACCGAGTCTAAGGAGACTGATGGCGGCGCCACACAGTGGCGTTATGTCTCTATAAAAGTGGTGGTCTTTTATTATGTTATTTATTAATGGTATTATTTTAATATCATATCAATATTGTACCCCGCACAGGGGGGAGGTACGGGTAGGTAGTGACGAAAAATAACGATACGGGACTCTTACGAGGTCTCGCAATCGGAATGAGTACACTTTAAATATTTTAACGAGGTAAAATTTAAGGGCATTGAGGGTCTGGTGCCAGTGGTGGTTGATTAGATCCACACACTATACTTTTTATAATTATGTGGCGTTATGTCTCTATAAAAGTGGTGGTCTTTTATTATGTTATTTATTAATGGTATTTTTTTAATATCATATCAATATTGTACCCCGCACGGGGGGAGGTAGGGGGGTAGGTAGTGACGAAAAATAACGATACGGGACTCTTACGAGGTCTCGTAATCGGAATGAGTTTCTGCGACTACCATTGTCTGTCGCGGGTAACGGGGAATCAGGGTTCGATTCCGGTGAGGGAGCCTGAGAAACTGCTACCACATCCAAGGAAGGCAGCAGGCGCGCAAATTACCCACTCCCTGCACGGGGGGGGAGGTACGGGTAGGTAGTGACGAAAAATAACGATACGGGACTCTTACGAGGTCCCGTCATCGAATAATCAATACACGAACTGCCCACACACTTGTAAATACAGACGCGCAAGATCGTTACACGAACCGCTTACCATTATAGTAAACTACTATGCAAACACACATAACATATACGCAATAAGAGAACTTTAAATTGGAGATTTTACCCTACCACACCCGTCTGTCTCATTCTGAAAACTATTCAAAATAATTGCTATTTTTCATTCTCATTCAAATATAAATAATAGTAAATAATATATAATTTTTGACTGAACTGAACCCAAGTGCCCGGCCTGTGGCCGGGCACCCCTCGTATTCATGTTCTAACCTAACCTAACCTAAATCTAGTTTTGACACCTTTAGACTTTAGATTCAAGATTTAATGTGAATATATGCATTAATAAAAACTCATTACTATTTTAATACTAGTTATGCTGCTGTTGATGCACTGATGAAAGCCAGATAGCTAGATCAGTGTTTAGTTAGTCGTAGTTGCCGGTGGGCTGAGGTCTAAAGGAATCCAAACTAGTTTTAAAAGGTTTGGATAGGTTAGGTTAGGTTAGAACATGAATAAGACGGGTGCCCGGCCGCAGGCCGGTCACTTAGGTTCAGTTCCGTTTAAAAAAAAAAAAACAAAAAACAAAACGTACCAATACAAAGTACTCTTATTCATATTAGAAGATATTGTAAAATAACAATTAATTTAATTTTTTTTTTTTTTTTCACTTACACATTAGGCCCGTCGCGCCGCGCCACTACTATATGGGGCGAAGGTGCGAAGTCGACGGCGACGACAAAGTACCGAGTCTAAGGAGACTGATGGCGGCGCCACACAGTGGCGTTATGTCTCTATAAAAGTGGTGGTCTTTTATTATGTTATTTATTAATGGTATTATTTTAATATCATATCAATATTGTACCCCGCACAGGGGGGAGGTACGGGTAGGTAGTGACGAAAAATAACGATACGGGACTCTTACGAGGTCTCGCAATCGGAATGAGTACACTTTAAATATTTTAACGAGGTAAAATTTAAGGGCATTGAGGGTCTGGTGCCAGTGGTGGTTGATTAGATCCACACACTATACTTTTTATAATTATGTGGCGTTATGTCTCTATAAAAGTGGTGGTCTTTTATTATGTTATTTATTAATGGTATTTTTTTAATATCATATCAATATTGTACCCCGCACGGGGGGAGGTAGGGGGGGGGTAGGTAGTGACGAAAAATAACGATACGGGACTCTTACGAGGTCTCGTAATCGGAATGAGTTTCTGCGACTACCATTGTCTGTCGCGGGTAACGGGGAATCAGGGTTCGATTCCGGTGAGGGAGCCTGAGAAACTGCTACCACATCCAAGGAAGGCAGCAGGCGCGCAAATTACCCACTCCCTGCACGGGGGGGGAGGTACGGGTAGGTAGTGACGAAAAATAACGATACGGGACTCTTACGAGGTCCCGTCATCGAATAATCAATACACGAACTGCCCACACACTTGTAAATATAGACGCGCAAGATCGTTACACGAACCGCTTACCATTATAGTAAACTACTATGCAAACACACATAACATATACGCAATAAGAGAACTTTAAATTGGAGATTTTACCCTACCACACCCGTCTGTCTCATTCTGAAAACTATTCAAAATAATTGCTATTTTTCATTCTCATTCAAATATAAATAATAGTAAATAATATATAATTTTTGACTGAACTGAACCCAAGTGCCCGGCCTGTGGCCGGGCACCCCTCGTATTCATGTTCTAACCTAACCTAACCTAAATCTAGTTTTGACACCTTTAGACTTTAGATTCAAGATTTAATGTGAATATATGCATTAATAAAAACTCATTACTATTTTAATACTAGTTATGCTGCTGTTGATGCACTGATGAAAGCCAGATAGCTAGATCAGTGTTTAGTTAGTCGTAGTTGCCGGTGGGCTGAGGTCTAAAGGAATCCAAACTAGTTTTAAAAGGTTTGGATAGGTTAGGTTAGGTTAGAACATGAATAAGACGGGTGCCCGGCCGCAGGCCGGTCACTTAGGTTCAGTTCCGTTTAAAAAAAAAAAAACAAAAAACAAAACATACCAATACAAAGTACTCTTATTCATATTAGAAGATATTGTAAAATAACAATTAATTTAATTTTTTTTTTTTTTTTTCACTTACACATTAGGCCCGTCGCGCCGCGCCACTACTATATGGGGCGAAGGTGCGAAGTCGACGGCGACGACAAAGTACCGAGTCTAAGGAGACTGATGGCGGCGCCACACAGTGGCGTTATGTCTCTATAAAAGTGGTGGTCTTTTATTATGTTATTTATTAATGGTATTATTTTAATATCATATCAATATTGTACCCCGCACAGGGGGGAGGTACGGGTAGGTAGTGACGAAAAATAACGATACGGGACTCTTACGAGGTCTCGCAATCGGAATGAGTACACTTTAAATATTTTAACGAGGTAAAATTTAAGGGCATTGAGGGTCTGGTGCCAGTGGTGGTTGATTAGATCCACACACTATACTTTTTATAAATATGTGGCGTTATGTCTCTATAAAAGTGGTGGTCTTTTATTATGTTATTTATTAATGGTATTTTTTTAATATCATATCAATATTGTACCCCGCACGGGGGGTGGTAGGGGGGTAGGTAGTGACGAAAAATAACGATACGGGACTCTTACGAGGTCTCGTAATCGGAATGAGTTTCTGCGACTACCATTGTCTGTCGCGGGTAACGGGGAATCAGGGTTCGATTCCGGTGAGGGAGCCTGAGAAACTGCTACCACATCCAAGGAAGGCAGCAGGCGCGCAAATTACCCACTCCCTGCACGGGGGGGGAGGTACGGGTAGGTAGTGACGAAAAATAACGATACGGGACTCTTACGAGGTCTCGTCATCGAATAATCAATACACGAACTGCCCACACACTTGTAAATATAGACGCGCAAGATCGTTACACGAACCGCTTACCATTATAGTAAACTACTATGCAAACACACATAACATATACGCAATAAGAGAACTTTAAATTGGAGATTTTACCCTACCACACCCGTCTGTCTCATTCTGAAAACTATTCAAAATAATTGCTATTTTTCATTCTCATTCAAATATAAATAATAGTAAATAATATATAATTTTTGACTGAACTGAACCCAAGTGCCCGGCCTGTGGCCGGGCACCCCTCGTATTCATGTTCTAACCTAACCTAACCTAAATCTAGTTTTGACACCTTTAGACTTTAGATTCAAGATTTAATGTGAATATATGCATTAATAAAAACTCATTACTATTTTAATACTAGTTATGCTGCTGTTGATGCACTGATGAAAGCCAGATAGCTAGATCAGTGTTTAGTTAGTCGTAGTTGCCGGTGGGCTGAGGTCTAAAGGAATCCAAACTAGTTTTAAAAGGTTTGGATAGGTTAGGTTAGGTTAGAACATGAATAAGACGGGTGCCCGGCCGCAGGCCGGTCACTTAGGTTCAGTTCCGTTTAAAAAAAAAAAAACAAAAAACAAAACGTACCAATACAAAGTACTCTTATTCATATTAGAAGATATTGTAAAATAACAATTAATTTATTTTTTTTTTTTTTTTTTCACTTACACATTAGGCCCGTCGCGCCGCGCCACTACTATATGGGGCGAAGGTGCGAAGTCGACGGCGACGACAAAGAACCGAGTCTAAGGAGACTGATGGCGGCGCCACACAGTGGCGTTATGTCTCTATAAAAGTGGTGGTCTTTTATTATGTTATTTATTAATGGTATTATTTTAATATCATATCAATATTGTACCCCGCACATGGGGGAGGTACGGGTAGGTAGTGACGAAAAATAACGATACGGGACTCTTACGAGGTCTCGCAATCGGAATGAGTACACTTTAAATATTTTAACGAGGTAAAATTTAAGGGCATTGAGGGTCTGGTGCCAGTGGTGGTTGATTAGATCCACACACTATACTTTTTATAATTATGTGGCGTTATGTCTCTATAAAAGTGGTGGTCTTTTATTATGTTATTTATTAATGGTATTTTTTTAATATCATATCAATATTGTACCCCGCACGGGGGGAGGTAGGGGGGTAGGTAGTGACGAAAAATAACGATACGGGACTCTTACGAGGTCTCGTAATCGGAATGAGTTTCTGCGACTACCATTGTCTGTCGCGGGTAACGGGGAATCAGGGTTCGATTCCGGTGAGGGAGCCTGAGAAACTGCTACCACATCCAAGGAAGGCAGCAGGCGCGTAAATTACCCACTCCCTGCACGGGGGGGGAGGTACGGGTAGGTAGTGACGAAAAATAACGATACGGGACTCTTACGAGGGCCCGTCATCGAATAATCAATACACGAACTGCCCACACACTTGTAAATATAGACGCGCAAGATCGTTACACGAACCGCTTACCATTATAGTAAACTACTATGCAAACACACATAACATATACGCAATAAGAGAACTTTAAATTGGAGATTTTACCCTACCACACCCGTCTGTCTCATTCTGAAAACTATTCAAAATAATTGCTATTTTTCATTCTCATTCAAATATAAATAATAGTAAATAATATATAATTTTTGACTGAACTGAACCCAAGTGCCCGGCCTGTGGCCGGGCACCCCTCGTATTCATGTTCTAACCTAACCTAACCTAAATCTAGTTTTGACACCTTTAGACTTTAGATTCAAGATTTAATGTGAATATATGCATTAATAAAAACTCATTACTATTTTAATACTAGTTATGCTGCTGTTGATGCACTGATGAAAGCCAGATAGCTAGATCAGTGTTTAGTTAGTCGTAGTTGCCGGTGGGCTGAGGTCTAAAGGAATCCAAACTAGTTTTAAAAGGTTTGGATAGGTTAGGTTAGGTTAGAACATGAATAAGACGGGTGCCCGGCCGCAGGCCGGTCACTTAGGTTCAGTTCCGTTTAAAAAAAAAAAACAAAAAACAAAACGTACCAATACAAAGTACTCTTATTCATATTAGAAGATATTGTAAAATAACAATTAATTTAATTTTTTTTTTTTTTTTTCACTTACACATTAGGCCCGTCGCGCCGCGCCACTACTATATGGGGCGAAGGTGCGAAGTCGACGGCGACGACAAAGTATCGAGTCTAAGGAGACTGATGGCGGCGCCACACAGTGGCGTTATGTCTCTATAAAAGTGGTGGTCTTTTATTATGTTATTTATTAATGGTATTTTTTTAATATCATATCAATATTGTACCCCGCACAGGGGGGAGGTACGGGTAGGTAGTGACGAAAAATAACGATACGGGACTCTTACGAGGTCTCGCAATCGGAATGAGTACACTTTAAATATTTTAACGAGGTAAAATTTAAGGGCATTGAGGGTCTGGTGCCAGTGGTGGTTGATTAGATCCACACACTATACTTTTTATAATTATGTGGCGTTATGTCTCTATAAAAGTGGTGGTCTTTTATTATGTTATTTATTAATGGTATTTTTTTAATATCATATCAATATTGTACCCCGCACGGGGGGAGGTAGGGGGGTAGGTAGTGACGAAAAATAACGATACGGGACTCTTACGAGGTCTCGTAATCGGAATGAGTTTCTGCGACTACCATTGTCTGTCGCGGGTAACGGGGAATCAGGGTTCGATTCCGGCGAGGGAGCCTGAGAAACTGCTACCACATCCAAGGAAGGCAGCAGGCGCGCAAATTACCCACTCCCTGCACGGGGGGGGAGGTACGGGTAGGTAGTGACGAAAAATAACGATACGGGACTCTTACGAGGTCCCGTCATCGAATAATCAATACACGAACTGCCCACACACTTGTAAATATAGACGCGCAAGATCGTTACACGAACCGCTTACCATTATAGTAAACTACTATGCAAACACACATAACATATACGCAATAAGAGAACTTTAAATTGGAGATTTTACCCTACCACACCCGTCTGTCTCATTCTGAAAACTATTCAAAATAATTGCTATTTTTCATTCTCATTCAAATATAAATAATAGTAAATAATATATAATTTTTGACTGAACTGAACCCAAGTGCCCGGCCTGTGGCCGGGCACCCCTCGTATTCATGTTCTAACCTAACCTAACCTAAATCTAGTTTTGACACCTTTAGACTTTAGATTCAAGATTTAATGTGAATATATGCATTAATAAAAACTCATTACTATTTTAATACTAGTTATGCTGCTGTTGATGCACTGATGAAAGCCAGATAGCTAGATCAGTGTTTAGTTAGTCGTAGTTGCCGGTGGGCTGAGGTCTAAAGGAATCCAAACTAGTTTTAAAAGGTTTGGATAGGTTAGGTTAGGTTAGAACATGAATAAGACGGGTGCCCGGCCGCAGGCCGGTCACTTAGGTTCAGTTCCGTTTAAAAAAAAAAAACAAAAAACAAAACGTACCAATACAAAGTACTCTTATTCATATTAGAAGATATTGTAAAATAACAATTAATTTAATTTTTTTTTTTTTTTTTCACTTACACATTAGGCCCGTCGCGCCGCGCCACTACTATATGGGGCGAAGGTGCGAAGTCGACGGCGACGACAAAGTACCGAGTCTAAGGAGACTGATGGCGGCGCCACACAGTGGCGTTATGTCTCTATAAAAGTGGTGGTCTTTTATTATGTTATTTATTAATGGTATTATTTTAATATCATATCAATATTGTACCCCGCACAGGGGGGAGGTACGGGTAGGTAGTGACGAAAAATAACGATACGGGACTCTTACGAGGTCTCGCAATCGGAATGAGTACACTTTAAATATTTTAACGAGGTAAAATTAAAGGGCATTGAGGGTCTGGTGCCAGTGGTGGTTGATTAGATCCACACACTATACTTTTTATAATTATGTGGCGTTATGTCTCTATAAAAGTGGTGGTCTTTTATTATGTTATTTATAAATGGTATTTTTTTAATATCATATCAATATTGTACCCCGCACGGGGGGAGGTAGGGGGGGGTAGGTAGTGACGAAAAATAACGATACGGGACTCTTACGAGGTCTCGTAATCGGAATGAGTTTCTGCGACTACCATTGTCTGTCGCGGGTAACGGGGAATCAGGGTTCGATTCCGGTGAGGGAGCCTGAGAAACTGCTACCACATCCAAGGAAGGCAGCAGGCGCGCAAATTACCCACTCCCTGCACGGGGGGGGAGGTACGGGTAGGTAGTGACGAAAAATAACGATACGGGACTCTTACGAGGTCCCGTCATCGAATAATCAATACACGAACTGCCCACACACTTGTAAATATAGACGCGCAAGATCGTTACACGAACCGCTTACCATTATAGTAAACTACTATGCAAACACACATAACATATACGCAATAAGAGAACTTTAAATTGGAGATTTTACCCTACCACACCCGTCTGTCTCATTCTGAAAACTATTCAAAATAATTGCTATTTTTCATTCTCATTCAAATATAAATAATAGTAAATAATATATAATTTTTGACTGAACTGAACCCAAGTGCCCGGCCTGTGGCCGGGCACCCCTCGTATTCATGTTCTAACCTAACCTAACCTAAATCTAGTTTTGACACCTTTAGACTTTAGATTCAAGATTTAATGTGAATATATGCATTAATAAAAACTCATTACTATTTTAATACTAGTTATGCTGCTGTTGATGCACTGATGAAAGCCAGATAGCTAGATCAGTGTTTAGTTAGTCGTAGTTGCCGGTGGGCTGAGGTCTAAAGGAATCCAAACTAGTTTTAAAAGGTTTGGATAGGTTAGGTTAGGTTAGAACATGAATAAGACGGGTGCCCGGCCGCAGGCCGGTCACTTAGGTTCAGTTCCGTTTAAAAAAAAAAAAACAAAAAACAAAACGTACCAATACAAAGTACTCTTATTCATATTAGAAGATATTGTAAAATAACAATTAATTTAATTTTTTTTTTTTTTTTCACTTACACATTAGGCCCGTCGCGCCGCGCCACTACTATATGGGGCGAAGGTGCGAAGTCGACGGCGACGACAAAGTACCGAGTCTAAGGAGACTGATGGCGGCGCCACACAGTGGCGTTATGTCTCTATAAAAGTGGTGGTCTTTTATTATGTTATTTATTAATGGTATTATTTTAATATCATATCAATATTGTACCCCGCACAGGGGGGAGATACGGGTAGGTAGTGACGAAAAATAACGATACGGGACTCTTACGAGGTCTCGCAATCGGAATGAGTACACTTTAAATATTTTAACGAGGTAAAATTTAAGGGCATTGAGGGTCTGGTGCCAGTGGTGGTTGATTAGATCCACACACTATACTTTTTATAATTATGTGGCGTTATGTCTCTATAAAAGTGGTGGTCTTTTATTATGTTATTTATTAATGGTATTTTTTTAATATCATATCAATATTGTACCCCGCACGGGGGGAGGTAGGGGGGTAGGTAGTGACGAAAAATAACGATACGGGACTCTTACGAGGTCTCGTAATCGGAATGAGTTTCTGCGACTACCATTGTCTGTCGCGGGTAACGGGGAATCAGGGTTCGATTCCGGTGAGGGAGCCTGAGAAACTGCTACCACATCCAAGGAAGGCAGCAGGCGCGCAAATTACCCACTCCCTGCACGGGGGGGGAGGTACGGGTAGGTAGTGACGAAAAATAACGATACGGGACTCTTACGAGGTCCCGTCATCGAATAATCAATACACGAACTGCCCACACACTTGTAAATATAGACGCGCAAGATCGTTACACGAACCGCTTACCATTATAGTAAACTACTATGCAAACACACATAACATATACGCAATAAGAGAACTTTAAATTGGAGATTTTACCCTACCACACCCGTCTGTCTCATTCTGAAAACTATTCAAAATAATTGCTATTTTTCATTCTCATTCAAATATAAATAATAGTAAATAATATATAATTTTTGACTGAACTGAACCCAAGTGCCCGGCCTGTGGCCGGGCACCCCTCGTATTCATGTTCTAACCTAACCTAACCTAAATCTAGTTTTGACACCTTTAGACTTTAGATTCAAGATTTAATGTGAATATATGCATTAATAAAAACTCATTACTATTTTAATACTAGTTATGCTGCTGTTGATGCACTGATGAAAGCCAGATAGCTAGATCAGTGTTTAGTTAGTCGTAGTTGCCGGTGGGCTGAGGTCTAAAGGAATCCAAACTAGTTTTAAAAGGTTTGGATAGGTTAGGTTAGGTTAGAACATGAATAAGACGGGTGCCCGGCCGCAGGCCGGTCACTTAGGTTCAGTTCCGTTTAAAAAAAAAAAAACAAAAAACAAAACGTACCAATACAAAGTACTCTTATTCATATTAGAAGATATTGTAAAATAACAATTAATTTAATTTTTTTTTTTTTTTCACTTACACATTAGGCCCGTCGCGCCGCGCCACTACTATATGGGGCGAAGGTGCGAAGTCGACGGCGACGACAAAGTACCGAGTCTAAGGAGACTGATGGCGGCGCCACACAGTGGCGTTATGTCTCTATAAAAGTGGTGGTCTTTTATTATGTTATTTATTAATGGTATTATTTTAATATCATATCAATATTGTACCCCGCACAGGGGGGAGGTACGGGTAGGTAGTGACGAAAAATAACGATACGGGACTCTTACGAGGTCTCGCAATCGGAATGAGTACACTTTAAATATTTTAACGAGGTAAAATTAAAGGGCATTGAGGGTCTGGTGCCAGTGGTGGTTGATTAGATCCACACACTATACTTTTTATAATTATGTGGCGTTATGTCTCTATAAAAGTGGTGGTCTTTTATTATGTTATTTATTAATGGTATTTTTTTAATATCATATCAATATTGTACCCCGCACGGGGGGAGGTAGGGGGGTAGGTAGTGACGAAAAATAACGATACGGGACTCTTACGAGGTCTCGTAATCGGAATGAGTTTCTGCGACTACCATTGTCTGTCGCGGGTAACGGGGAATCAGGGTTCGATTCCGGTGAGGGAGCCTGAGAAACTGCTACCACATCCAAGGAAGGCAGCAGGCGCGCAAATTACCCACTCCCTGCACGGGGGGGGGAGGTACGGGTAGGTAGTGACGAAAAATAACGATACGGGACTCTTACGAGGTCCCGTCATCGAATAATCAATACACGAACTGCCCACACACTTGTAAATATAGACGCGCAAGATCGTTACACGAACCGCTTACCATTATAGTAAACTACTATGCAAACACACATAACATATACGCAATAAGAGAACTTTAAATTGGAGATTTTACCCTACCACACCCGTCTGTCTCATTCTGAAAACTATTCAAAATAATTGCTATTTTTCATTCTCATTCAAATATAAATAATAGTAAATAATATATAATTTTTGACTGAACTGAACCCAAGTGCCCGGCCTGTGGCCGGGCACCCCTCGTATTCATGTTCTAACCTAACCTAACCTAAATCTAGTTTTGACACCTTTAGACTTTAGATTCAAGATTTAATGTGAATATATGCATTAATAAAAACTCATTACTATTTTAATACTAGTTATGCTGCTGTTGATGCACTGATGAAAGCCAGATAGCTAGATCAGTGTTTAGTTAGTCGTAGTTGCCGGTGGGCTGAGGTCTAAAGGAATCCAAACTAGTTTTAAAAGGTTTGGATAGGTTAGGTTAGGTTAGAACATGAATAAGACGGGTGCCCGGCCGCAGGCCGGTCACTTAGGTTCAGTTCCGTTTAAAAAAAAAAAAACAAAAAACAAAACGTACCAATACAAAGTACTCTTATTCATATTAGAAGATATTGTAAAATAACAATTAATTTAATTTTTTTTTTTTTTTTTCACTTACACATTAGGCCCGTCGCGCCGCGCCACTACTATATGGGGCGAAGGTGCGAAGTCGACGGCGACGACAAAGTACCGAGTCTAAGGAGACTGATGGCGGCGCCACACAGTGGCGTTATGTCTCTATAAAAGTGGTGGTCTTTTATTATGTTATTTATTAATGGTATTATTTTAATATCATATCAATATTGTACCCCGCACAGGGGGGAGGTACGGGTAGGTAGTGACGAAAAATAACGATACGGGACTCTTACGAGGTCTCGCAATCGGAATGAGTACACTTTAAATATTTTAACGAGGTAAAATTTAAGGGCATTGAGGGTCTGGTGCCAGTGGTGGTTGATTAGATCCACACACTATACTTTTTATAATTATGTGGCGTTATGTCTCTATAAAAGTGGTGGTCTTTTATTATGTTATTTATTAATGGTATTTTTTTAATATCATATCAATATTGTACCCCGCACGGGGGGAGGTAGGGGGGTAGGTAGTGACGAAAAATAACGATACGGGACTCTTACGAGGTCTCGTAATCGGAATGAGTTTCTGCGACTACCATTGTCTGTCGCGGGTAACGGGGAATCAGGGTTCGATTCCGGTGAGGGAGCCTGAGAAACTGCTACCACATCCACGGAAGGCAGCAGGCGCGTAAATTACCCACTCCCTGCACGGGGGGGGAGGTACGGGTAGGTAGTGACGAAAAATAACGATACGGGACTCTTACGAGGGCCCGTCATCGAATAATCAATACACGAACTGCCCACACACTTGTAAATATAGACGCGCAAGATCGTTACACGAACCGCTTACCATTATAGTAAACTACTATGCAAACACACATAACATATACGCAATAAGAGAACTTTAAATTGGAGATTTTACCCTACCACACCCGTCTGTCTCATTCTGAAAACTATTCAAAATAATTGCTATTTTTCATTCTCATTCAAATATAAATAATAGTAAATAATATATAATTTTTGACTGAACTGAACCCAAGTGCCCGGCCTGTGGCCGGGCACCCCTCGTATTCATGTTCTAACCTAACCTAACCTAAATCTAGTTTTGACACCTTTAGACTTTAGATTCAAGATTTAATGTGAATATATGCATTAATAAAAACTCATTACTATTTTAATACTAGTTATGCTGCTGTTGATGCACTGATGAAAGCCAGATAGCTAGATCAGTGTTTAGTTAGTCGTAGTTGCCGGTGGGCTGAGGTCTAAAGGAATCCAAACTAGTTTTAAAAGGTTTGAATAGGTTAGGTTAGGTTAGAACATGAATAAGACGGGTGCCCGGCCGCAGGCCGGTCACTTAGGTTCAGTTCCGTTTAAAAAAAAAAAACAAAAAACAAAACGTACCAATACAAAGTACTCTTATTCATATTAGAAGATATTGTAAAATAACAATTAATTTAATTTTTTTTTTTTTTTTCACTTACACATTAGGCCCGTCGCGCCGCGCCACTACTATATGGGGCGAAGGTGCGAAGTCGACGGCGACGACAAAGTACCGAGTCTAAGGAGACTGATGGCGGCGCCACACAGTGGCGTTATGTCTCTATAAAAGTGGTGGTCTTTTATTATGTTATTTATTAATGGTATTATTTTAATATCATATCAATATTGTACCCCGCACAGGGGGGAGGTACGGGTAGGTAGTGACGAAAAATAACGATACGGGACTCTTACGAGGTCTCGCAATCGGAATGAGTACACTTTAAATATTTTAACGAGGTAAAATTTAAGGGCATTGAGGGTCTGGTGCCAGTGGTGGTTGATTAGATCCACACACTATACTTTTTATAATTATGTGGCGTTATGTCTCTATAAAAGTGGTGGTCTTTTATTATGTTATTTATTAATGGTATTTTTTTAATATCATATCAATATTGTACCCCGCACGGGGGGAGGTAGGGGGGGGTAGGTAGTGACGAAAAATAACGATACGGGACTCTTACGAGGTCTCGTAATCGGAATGAGTTTCTGCGACTACCATTGTCTGTCGCGGGTAACGGGGAATCAGGGTTCGATTCCGGTGAGGGAGCCTGAGAAACTGCTACCACATCCAAGGAAGGCAGCAGGCGCGCAAATTACCCACTCCCTGCACGGGGGGGGAGGTACGGGTAGGTAGTGACGAAAAATAACGATACGGGACTCTTACGAGGTCCCGTCATCGAATAATCAATACACGAACTGCCCACACACTTGTAAATATAGACGCGCAAGATCGTTACACGAACCGCTTACCATTATAGTAAACTACTATGCAAACACACATAACATATACGCAATAAGAGAACTTTAAATTGGAGATTTTACCCTACCACACCCGTCTGTCTCATTCTGAAAACTATTCAAAATAATTGCTATTTTTCATTCTCATTCAAATATAAATAATAGTAAATAATATATAATTTTTGACTGAACTGAACCCAAGTGCCCGGCCTGTGGCCGGGCACCCCTCGTATTCATGTTCTAACCTAACCTAACCTAAATCTAGTTTTGACACCTTTAGACTTTAGATTCAAGATTTAATGTGAATATATGCATTAATAAAAACTCATTACTATTTTAATACTAGTTATGCTGCTGTTGATGCACTGATGAAAGCCAGATAGCTAGATCAGTGTTTAGTTAGTCGTAGTTGCCGGTGGGCTGAGGTCTAAAGGAATCCAAACTAGTTTTAAAAGGTTTGGATAGGTTAGGTTAGGTTAGAACATGAATAAGACGGGTGCCCGGCCGCAGGCCGGTCACTTAGGTTCAGTTCCGTTTAAAAAAAAAAAAACAAAAAACAAAACGTACCAATACAAAGTACTCTTATTCATATTAGAAGATATTGTAAAATAACAATTAATTTAATTTTTTTTTTTTTTTTTCACTTACACATTAGGCCCGTCGCGCCGCGCCACTACTATATGGGGCGAAGGTGCGAAGTCGACGGCGACGACAAAGTACCGAGTCTAAGGAGACTGATGGCGGCGCCACACAGTGGCGTTATGTCTCTATAAAAGTGGTGGTCTTTTATTATGTTATTTATTAATGGTATTATTTTAATATCATATCAATATTGTACCCCGCACAGGGGGGAGGTACGGGTAGGTAGTGACGAAAAATAACGATACGGGACTCTTACGAGGTCTCGCAATCGGAATGAGTACACTTTAAATATTTTAACGAGGTAAAATTTAAGGGCATTGAGGGTCTGGTGCCAGTGGTGGTTGATTAGATCCACACACTATACTTTTTATAATTATGTGGCGTTATGTCTCTATAAAAGTGGTGGTCTTTTATTATGTTATTTATTAATGGTATTTTTTTAATATCATATCAATATTGTACCCCGCACGGGGGGAGGTAGGGGGGGGTAGGTAGTGACGAAAAATAACGATACGGGACTCTTACGAGGTCTCGTAATCGGAATGAGTTTCTGCGACTACCATTGTCTGTCGCGGGTAACGGGGAATCAGGGTTCGATTCCGGTGAGGGAGCCTGAGAAACTGCTACCACATCCAAGGAAGGCAGCAGGCGCGCAAATTACCCACTCCCTGCACGGGGGGGGAGGTACGGGTAGGTAGTGACGAAAAATAACGATACGGGACTCTTACGAGGTCCCGTCATCGAATAATCAATACACGAACTGCCCACACACTTGTAAATATAGACGCGCAAGATCGTTACACGAACCGCTTACCATTATAGTAAACTACTATGCAAACACACATAACATATACGCAATAAGAGAACTTTAAATTGGAGATTTTACCCTACCACACCCGTCTGTCTCATTCTGAAAACTATTCAAAATAATTGCTATTTTTCATTCTCATTCAAATATAAATAATAGTAAATAATATATAATTTTTGACTGAACTGAACCCAAGTGCCCGGCCTGTGGCCGGGCACCCCTCGTATTCATGTTCTAACCTAACCTAACCTAAATCTAGTTTTGACACCTTTAGACTTTAGATTCAAGATTTAATGTGAATATATGCATTAATAAAAACTCATTACTATTTTAATACTAGTTATGCTGCTGTTGATGCACTGATGAAAGCCAGATAGCTAGATCAGTGTTTAGTTAGTCGTAGTTGCCGGTGGGCTGAGGTCTAAAGGAATCCAAACTAGTTTTAAAAGGTTTGGATAGGTTAGGTTAGGTTAGAACATGAATAAGACGGGTGCCCGGCCGCAGGCCGGTCACTTAGGTTCAGTTCCGTTTAAAAAAAAAAAAACAAAAAACAAAACGTACCAATACAAAGTACTCTTATTCATATTAGAAGATATTGTAAAAAAACAATTAATTTAATTTTTTTTTTTTTTTTCACTTACACATTAGGCCCGTCGCGCCGCGCCACTACTATATGGGGCGAAGGTGCGAAGTCGACGGCGACGACAAAGTACCGAGTCTAAGGAGACTGATGGCGGCGCCACACAGTGGCGTTATGTCTCTATAAAAGTGGTGGTCTTTTATTATGTTATTTATTAATGGTATTATTTTAATATCATATCAATATTGTACCCCGCACAGGGGGGAGGTACGGGTAGGTAGTGACGAAAAATAACGATACGGGACTCTTACGAGGTCTCGCAATCGGAATGAGTACACTTTAAATATTTTAACGAGGTAAAATTTAAGGGCATTGAGGGTCTGGTGCCAGTGGTGGTTGATTAGATCCACACACTATACTTTTTATAATTATGTGGCGTTATGTCTCTATAAAAGTGGTGGTCTTTTATTATGTTATTTATTAATGGTATTTTTTTAATATCATATCAATATTGTACCCCGCACGGGGGGAGGTAGGGGGGTAGGTAGTGACGAAAAATAACGATACGGGACTCTTACGAGGTCTCGTAATCGGAATGAGTTTCTGCGACTACCATTGTCTGTCGCGGGTAACGGGGAATCAGGGTTCGATTCCGGTGAGGGAGCCTGAGAAACTGCTACCACATCCAAGGAAGGCAGCAGGCGCGTAAATTACCCACTCCCTGCACGGGGGGGGAGGTACGGGTAGGTAGTGACGAAAAATAACGATACGGGACTCTTACGAGGGCCCGTCATCGAATAATCAATACACGAACTGCCCACACACTTGTAAATATAGACGCGCAAGATCGTTACACGAACCGCTTACCATTATAGTAAACTACTATGCAAACACACATAACATATACGCAATAAGAGAACTTTAAATTGGAGATTTTACCCTACCACACCCGTCTGTCTCATTCTGAAAACTATTCAAAATAATTGCTATTTTTCATTCTCATTCAAATATAAATAATAGTAAATAATATATAATTTTTGACTGAACTGAACCCAAGTGCCCGGCCTGTGGCCGGGCACCCCTCGTATTCATCTTCTAACCTAACCTAACCTAAATCTAGTTTTGACACCTTTAGACTTTAGATTCAAGATTTAATGTGAATATATGCATTAATAAAAACTCATTACTATTTTAATACTAGTTATGCTGCTGTTGATGCACTGATGAAAGCCAGATAGCTAGATCAGTGTTTAGTTAGTCGTAGTTGCCGGTGGGCTGAGGTCTAAAGGAATCCAAACTAGTTTTAAAAGGTTTGGATAGGTTAGGTTAGGTTAGAACATGAATAAGACGGGTGCCCGGCCGCAGGCCGGTCACTTAGGTTCAGTTCCGTTTAAAAAAAAAAAAACAAAAAACAAAACGTACCAATACAAAGTACTCTTATTCATATTAGAAGATATTGTAAAATAACAATTAATTTAATTTTTTTTTTTTTTTTCACTTACACATTAGGCCCGTCGCGCCGCGCCACTACTATATGGGGCGAAGGTGCGAAGTCGACGGCGACGACAAAGTACCGAGTCTAAGGAGACTGATGGCGGCGCCACACAGTGGCGTTATGTCTCTATAAAAGTGGTGGTCTTTTATTATGTTATTTATTAATGGTATTATTTTAATATCATATCAATATTGTACCCCGCACAGGGGGGAGGTACGGGTAGGTAGTGACGAAAAATAACGATACGGGACTCTTACGAGGTCTCGCAATCGGAATGAGTACACTTTAAATATTTTAACGAGGTAAAATTTAAGGGCATTGAGGGTCTGGTGCCAGTGGTGGTTGATTAGATCCACACACTATACTTTTTATAATTATGTGGCGTTATGTCTCTATAAAAGTGGTGGTCTTTTATTATGTTATTTATTAATGGTATTTTTTTAATATCATATCAATATTGTACCCCGCACGGGGGGAGGTAGGGGGGTAGGTAGTGACGAAAAATAACGATACGGGACTCTTACGAGGTCTCGTAATCGGAATGAGTTTCTGCGACTACCATTGTCTGTCGCGGGTAACGGGGAATCAGGGTTCGATTCCGGTGAGGGAGCCTGAGAAACTGCTACCACATCCAAGGAAGGCAGCAGGCGCGTAAATTACCCACTCCCTGCACGGGGGGGGAGGTACGGGTAGGTAGTGACGAAAAATAACGATACGGGACTCTTACGAGGGCCCGTCATCGAATAATCAATACACGAACTGCCCACACACTTGTAAATATAGACGCGCAAGATCGTTACACGAACCGCTTACCATTATAGTAAACTACTATGCAAACACACATAACATATACGCAATAAGAGAACTTTAAATTGGAGATTTTACCCTACCACACCCGTCTGTCTCATTCTGAAAACTATTCAAAATAATTGCTATTTTTCATTCTCATTCAAATATAAATAATAGTAAATAATATATAATTTTTGACTGAACTGAACCCAAGTGCCCGGCCTGTGGCCGGGCACCCCTCGTATTCATGTTCTAACCTAACCTAACCTAAATCTAGTTTTGACACCTTTAGACTTTAGATTCAAGATTTAATGTGAATATATGCATTAATAAAAACTCATTACTATTTTAATACTAGTTATGCTGCTGTTGATGCACTGATGAAAGCCAGATAGCTAGATCAGTGTTTAGTTAGTCGTAGTTGCCGGTGGGCTGAGGTCTAAAGGAATCCAAACTAGTTTTAAAAGGTTTGGATAGGTTAGGTTAGGTTAGAACATGAATAAGACGGGTGCCCGGCCGCAGGCCGGTCACTTAGGTTCAGTTCCGTTTAAAAAAAAAAAAACAAAAAACAAAACGTACCAATACAAAGTACTCTTATTCATATTAGAAGATATTGTAAAATAACAATTAATTTAATTTTTTTTTTTTTTTCACTTACACATTAGGCCCGTTTCGCCGCGCCACTACTATATGGGGCGAAGGTGCGAAGTCGACGGCGACGACAAAGTACCGAGTCTAAGGAGACTGATGGCGGCGCCACACAGTGGCGTTATGTCTCTATAAAAGTGGTGGTCTTTTATTATGTTATTTATTAATGGTATTATTTTAATATCATATCAATATTGTACCCCGCACAGGGGGGAGGTACGGGTAGGTAGTGACGAAAAATAACGATACGGGACTCTTACGAGGTCTCGCAATCGGAATGAGTACACTTTAAATATTTTAACGAGGTAAAATTTAAGGGCATTGAGGGTCTGGTGCCAGTGGTGGTTGATTAGATCCACACACTATACTTTTTATAATTATGTGGCGTTATGTCTCTATAAAAGTGGTGGTCTTTTATTATGTTATTTATTAATGGTATTTTTTTAATATCATATCAATATTGTACCCCGCACGGGGGGAGGTAGGGGGGTAGGTAGTGACGAAAAATAACGATACGGGACTCTTACGAGGTCTCGTAATCGGAATGAGTTTCTGCGACTACCATTGTCTGTCGCGGGTAACGGGGAATCAGGGTTCGATTCCGGTGAGGGAGCCTGAGAAACTGCTACCACATCCAAGGAAGGCAGCAGGCGCGTAAATTACCCACTCCCTGCACGATGGGGGAGGTACGGGTAGGTAGTGACGAAAAATAACGATACGGGACTCTTACGAGGGCCCGTCATCGAATAATCAATACACGAACTGCCCACACACTTGTAAATATAGACGCGCAAGATCGTTACACGAACCGCTTACCATTATAGTAAACTACTATGCAAACACACATAACATATACGCAATAAGCGAACTTTAAATTGGAGATTTTACCCTACCACACCCGTCTGTCTCATTCTGAAAACTATTCAAAATAATTGCTATTTTTCATTCTCATTCAAATATAAATAATAGTAAATAATATATAATTTTTGACTGAACTGAACCCAAGTGCCCGGCCTGTGGCCGGGCACCCCTCGTATTCATGTTCTAACCTAACCTAACCTAAATCTAGTTTTGACACCTTTAGACTTTAGATTCAAGATTTAATGTGAATATATGCATTAATAAAAACTCATTACTATTTTAATACTAGTTATGCTGCTGTTGATGCACTGATGAAAGCCAGATAGCTAGATCAGTGTTTAGTTAGTCGTAGTTGCCGGTGGGCTGAGGTCTAAAGGAATCCAAACTAGTTTTAAAAGGTTTGGATAGGTTAGGTTAGGTTAGAACATGAATAAGACGGGTGCCCGGCCGCAGGCCGGTCACTTAGGTTCAGTTCCGTTTAAAAAAAAAAAAACAAAAAACAAAACGTACCAATACAAAGTACTCTTATTCATATTAGAAGATATTGTAAAATAACAATTAATTTAATTTTTTTTTTTTTTTCACTTACACATTAGGCCCGTCGCGCCGCGCCACTACTATATGGGGCGAAGGTGCGAAGTCGACGGCGACGACAAAGTACCGAGTCTAAGGAGACTGATGGCGGCGCCACACAGTGGCGTTATGTCTCTATAAAAGTGGTGGTCTTTTATTATGTTATTTATTAATGGTATTATTTTAATATCATATCAATATTGTACCCCGCACAGGGGGGAGGTACGGGTAGGTAGTGACGAAAAATAACGATACGGGACTCTTACGAGGTCTCGCAATCGGAATGAGTACACTTTAAATATTTTAACGAGGTAAAATTTAAGGGCATTGAGGGTCTGGTGCCAGTGGTGGTTGATTAGATCCACACACTATACTTTTTATAATTATGTGGCGTTATGTCTCTATTAAAGTGGTGGTCTTTTATTATGTTATTTATTAATGGTATTTTTTTTAATATCATATCAATATTGTACCCCGCACGGGGGGAGGTAGGGGGGTAGGTAGTGACGAAAAATAACGATACGGGACTCTTACGAGGTCTTGTAATCGGAATGAGTTTCTGCGACTACCATTGTCTGTCGCGGGTAACGGGGAATCAGGGTTCGATTCCGGTGAGGGAGCCTGAGAAACTGCTACCACATCCAAGGAAGGCAGCAGGCGCGCAAATTACCCACTCCCTGCACGGGGGGGGAGGTACGGGTAGGTAGTGACGAAAAATAACGATACGGGACTCTTACGAGGTCCCGTCATCGAATAATCAATACACGAACTGCCCACACACTTGTAAATATAGACGCGCAAGATCGTTACACGAACCGCTTACCATTATAGTAAACTACTATGCAAACACACATAACATATACGCAATAAGAGAACTTTAAATTGGAGATTTTACCCTACCACACCCGTCTGTCTCATTCTGAAAACTATTCAAAATAATTGCTATTTTTCATTCTCATTCAAATATAAATAATAGTAAATAATATATAATTTTTGACTGAACTGAACCCAAGTGCCCGGCCTGTGGCCGGGCACCCCTCGTATTCATGTTCTAACCTAACCTAACCTAAATCTAGTTTTGACACCTTTAGACTTTAGATTCAAGATTTAATGTGAATATATGCATTAATAAAAACTCATTACTATTTTAATACTAGTTATGCTGCTGTTGATGCACTGATGAAAGCCAGATAGCTAGATCAGTGTTTAGTTAGTCGTAGTTGCCGGTGGGCTGAGGTCTAAAGGAATCCAAACTAGTTTTAAAAGGTTTGGATAGGTTAGGTTAGGTTAGAACATGAATAAGACGGGTGCCCGGCCGCAGGCCGGTCACTTAGGTTCAGTTCCGTTTAAAAAAAAAAAAAAAAAAACAAAACGTACCAATACAAAGTACTCTTATTCATATTAGAAGATATTGTAAAATAACAATTAATTTAATTTTTTTTTTTTTTTTTCACTTACACATTAGGCCCGTCGCGCCGCGCCACTACTATATGGGGCGAAGGTGCGAAGTCGACGGCGACGACAAAGTACCGAGTCTAAGGAGACTGATGGCGGCGCCACACAGTGGCGTTATGTCTCTATAAAAGTGGTGGTCTTTTATTATGTTATTTATTAATGGTATTATTTTAATATCATATCAATATTGTACCCCGCACAGGGGGGAGGTACGGGTAGGTAGTGACGAAAAATAACGATACGGGACTCTTACGAGGTCTCGCAATCGGAATGAGTACACTTTAAATATTTTAACGAGGTAAAATTTAAGGGCATTGAGGGTCTGGTGCCAGTGGTGGTTGATTAGATCCACACACTATACTTTTTATAATTATGTGGCGTTATGTCTCTATAAAAGTGGTGGTCTTTTATTATGTTATTTATTAATGGTATTTTTTTAATATCATATCAATATTGTACCCCTCGTATTCATGTTCTAACCTAACCTAACCTAAATCTAGTTTTGACACCTTTAGACTTTAGATTCAAGATTTAATGTGAATATATGCATTAATAAAAACTCATTACTATTTTAATACTAGTTATGCTGCTGTTGATGCACTGATGAAAGCCAGATAGCTAGATCAGTGTTTAGTTAGTCGTAGTTGCCGGTGGGCTGAGGTCTAAAGGAATCCAAACTAGTTTTAAAAGGTTTGGATAGGTTAGGTTAGGTTAGAACATGAATAAGACGGGTGCCCGGCCGCAGGCCGGTCACTTAGGTTCAGTTCCGTTTAAAAAAAAAAAAACAAAAAACAAAACGTACCAATACAAAGTACTCTTATTCATATTAGAAGATATTGTAAAATAACAATTAATTTAATTTTTTTTTTTTTTTTTCACTTACACATTAGGCCCGTCGCGCCGCGCCACTACTATATGGGGCGAAGGTGCGAAGTCGACGGCGACGACAAAGAACCGAGTCTAAGGAGACTGATGGCGGCGCCACACAGTGGCGTTATGTCTCTATAAAAGTGGTGGTCTTTTATTATGTTATTTATTAATGGTATTATTTTAATATCATATCAATATTGTACCCCGCACAGGGGGGAGGTACGGGTAGGTAGTGACGAAAAATAACGATACGGGACTCTTACGAGGTCTCGCAATCGGAATGAGTACACTTTAAATATTTTAACGAGGTAAAATTTAAGGGCATTGAGGGTCTGGTGCCAGTGGTGGTTGATTAGATCCACACACTATACTTTTTATAATTATGTGGCGTTATGTCTCTATAAAAGTGGTGGTCTTTTATTATGTTATTTATTAATGGTATTTTTTTAATATCATATCAATATTGTACCCCGCACGGGGGGAGGTAGGGGGGTAGGTAGTGACGAAAAATAACGATACGGGACTCTTACGAGGTCTCGTAATCGGAATGAGTTTCTGCGACTACCATTGTCTGTCGCGGGTAACGGGGAATCAGGGTTCGATTCCGGTGAGGGAGCCTGAGAAACTGCTACCACATCCAAGGAAGGCAGCAGGCGCGTAAATTACCCACTCCCTGCACGGGGGGGGAGGTACGGGTAGGTAGTGACGAAAAATAACGATACGGGACTCTTACGAGGGCCCGTCATCGAATAATCAATACACGAACTGCCCACACACTTGTAAATATAGACGCGCAAGATCGTTACACGAACCGCTTACCATTATAGTAAACTACTATGCAAACACACATAACATATACGCAATAAGAGAACTTTAAATTGGAGATTTTACCCTACCACACCCGTCTGTCTCATTCTGAAAACTATTCAAAATAATTGCTATTTTTCATTCTCATTCAAATATAAATAATAGTAAATAATATATAATATGTAATGTGGTCTTTTATTATGTTATTTATTAATGGTATTTTTTTAATATCATATCAATATTGTACCCCGCACGGGGGGAGGTAGGGGGGGGTAGGTAGTGACGAAAAATAACGATACGGGACTCTTACGAGGTCTCGTAATCGGAATGAGTTTCTGCGACTACCATTGTCTGTCGCGGGTAACGGGGAATCAGGGTTCGATTCCGGTGAGGGAGCCTGAGAAACTGCTACCACATCCAAGGAAGGCAGCAGGCGCGCAAATTACCCACTCCCTGCACGGGGGGGGAGGTACGGGTAGGTAGTGACGAAAAATAACGATACGGGACTCTTACGAGGGCCCGTCATCGAATAATCAATACACGAACTGCCCACACACTTGTAAATATAGACGCGCAAGATCGTTACACGAACCGCTTACCATTATAGTAAACTACTATGCAAACACACATAACATATACGCAATAAGAGAACTTTAAATTGGAGATTTTACCCTACCACACCCGTCTGTCTCATTCTGAAAACTATTCAAAATAATTGCTATTTTTCATTCTCATTCAAATATAAATAATAGTAAATAATATATAATTTTTGACTGAACTGAACCCAAGTGCCCGGCCTGTGGCCGGGCACCCCTCGTATTCATGTTCTAACCTAACCTAACCTAAATCTAGTTTTGACACCTTTAGACTTTAGATTCAAGATTTAATGTGAATATATGCATTAATAAAAACTCATTACTATTTTAATACTAGTTATGCTGCTGTTGATGCACTGATGAAAGCCAGATAGCTAGATCCGTGTTTAGTTAGTCGTAGTTGCCGGTGGGCTGAGGTCTAAAGGAATCCAAACTAGTTTTAAAAGGTTTGGATAGGTTAGGTTAGGTTAGAACATGAATAAGACGGGTGCCCGGCCGCAGGCCGGTCACTTAGGTTCAGTTCCGTTTAAAAAAAAAAAAACAAAAAACAAAACGTACCAATACAAAGTACTCTTATTCATATTAGAAGATATTGTAAAATAACAATTAATTTAATTTTTTTTTTTTTTTTTCACTTACACATTAGGCCCGTCGCGCCGCGCCACTACTATATGGGGCGAAGGTGCGAAGTCGACGGCGACGACAAAGTACCGAGTCTAAGGAGACTGATGGCGGCGCCACACAGTGGCGTTATGTCTCTATAAAAGTGGTGGTCTTTTATTATGTTATTTATTAATGGTATTATTTTAATATCATATCAATATTGTACCCCGCACAGGGGGGAGGTACGGGTAGGTAGTGACGAAAAATAACGATACGGGACTCTTACGAGGTCTCGCAATCGGAATGAGTACACTTTAAATATTTTAACGAGGTAAAATTTAAGGGCATTGAGGGTCTGGTGCCAGTGGTGGTTGATTAGATCCACACACTATACTTTTTATAATTATGTGGCGTTATGTCTCTATAAAAGTGGTGGTCTTTTATTATGTTATTTATTAATGGTATTTTTTTAATATCATATCAATATTGTACCCCGCACGGGGGGAGGTAGGGGGGGGTAGGTAGTGACGAAAAATAACGATACGGGACTCTTACGAGGTCTCGTAATCGGAATGAGTTTCTGCGACTACCATTGTCTGTCGCGGGTAACGGGGAATCAGGGTTCGATTCCGGTGAGGGAGCCTGAGAAACTGCTACCACATCCAAGGAAGGCAGCAGGCGCGCAAATTACCCACTCCCTGCACGGGGGGGGAGGTACGGGTAGGTAGTGACGAAAAATAACGATACGGGACTCTTACGAGGTCCCGTCATCGAATAATCAATACACGAACTGCCCACACACTTGTAAATATAGACGCGCAAGATCGTTACACGAACCGCTTACCATTATAGTAAACTACTATGCAAACACACATAACATATACGCAATAAGAGAACTTTAAATTGGAGATTTTACCCTACCACACCCGTCTGTCTCATTCTGAAAACTATTCAAAATAATTGCTATTTTTCATTCTCATTCAAATATAAATAATAGTAAATAATATATAATTTTTGACTGAACTGAACCCAAGTGCCCGGCCTGTGGCCGGGCACCCCTCGTATTCATGTTCTAACCTAACCTAACCTACATCTAGTTTTGACACCTTTAGACTTTAGATTCAAGATTTAATGTGAATATATGCATTAATAAAAACTCATTACTATTTTAATACTAGTTATGCTGCTGTTGATGCACTGATGAAAGCCAGATAGCTAGATCAGTGTTTAGTTAGTCGTAGTTGCCGGTGGGCTGAGGTCTAAAGGAATCCAAACTAGTTTTAAAAGGTTTGGATAGGTTAGGTTAGGTTAGAACATGAATAAGACGGGTGCCCGGCCGCAGGCCGGTCACTTAGGTTCAGTTCCGTTTAAAAAAAAAAAACAAAAAACAAAACGTACCAATACAAAGTACTCTTATTCATATTAGAAGATATTGTAAAATAACAATTAATTTAATTTTTTTTTTTTTTTTTCACTTACACATTAGGCCCGTCGCGCCGCGCCACTACTATATGGGGCGAAGGTGCGAAGTCGACGGCGACGACAAAGTACCGAGTCTAAGGAGACTGATGGCGGCGCCACACAGTGGCGTTATGTCTCTATAAAAGTGGTGGTCTTTTATTATGTTATTTATTAATGGTATTATTTTAATATCATATCAATATTGTACCCCGCACAGGGGGGAGGTACGGGTAGGTAGTGACGAAAAATAACGATACGGGACTCTTACGAGGTCTCGCAATCGGAATGAGTACACTTTAAATATTTTAACGAGGTAAAATTAAAGGGCATTGAGGGTCTGGTGCCAGTGGTGGTTGATTAGATCCACACACTATACTTTTTATAATTATGTGGCGTTATGTCTCTATAAAAGTGGTGGTCTTTTATTATGTTATTTATAAATGGTATTTTTTTAATATCATATCAATATTGTACCCCGCACGGGGGGAGGTAGGGGGGGGTAGGTAGTGACGAAAAATAACGATACGGGACTCTTACGAGGTCTCGTAATCGGAATGAGTTTCTGCGACTACCATTGTCTGTCGCGGGTAACGGGGAATCAGGGTTCGATTCCGGTGAGGGAGCCTGAGAAACTGCTACCACATCCAAGGAAGGCAGCAGGCGCGCAAATTACCCACTCCCTGCACGGGGGGGGAGGTACGGGTAGGTAGTGACGAAAAATAACGATACGGGACTCTTACGAGGTCCCGTCATCGAATAATCAATACACGAACTGCCCACACACTTGTAAATATAGACGCGCAAGATCGTTACACGAACCGCTTACCATTATAGTAAACTACTATGCAAACACACATAACATATACGCAATAAGAGAACTTTAAATTGGAGATTTTACCCTACCACACCCGTCTGTCTCATTCTGAAAACTATTCAAAATAATTGCTATTTTTCATTCTCATTCAAATATAAATAATAGTAAATAATATATAATTTTTGACTGAACTGAACCCAAGTGCCCGGCCTGTGGCCGGGCACCCCTCGTATTCATGTTCTAACCTAACCTAACCTACATCTAGTTTTGACACCTTTAGACTTTAGATTCAAGATTTAATGTGAATATATGCATTAATAAAAACTCATTACTATTTTAATACTAGTTATGCTGCTGTTGATGCACTGATGAAAGCCAGATAGCTAGATCAGTGTTTAGTTAGTCGTAGTTGCCGGTGGGCTGAGGTCTAAAGGAATCCAAACTAGTTTTAAAAGGTTTGGATAGGTTAGGTTAGGTTAGAACATGAATAAGACGGGTGCCCGGCCGCAGGCCGGTCACTTAGGTTCAGTTCCGTTTAAAAAAAAAAAACAAAAAACAAAACGTACCAATACAAAGTACTCTTATTCATATTAGAAGATATTGTAAAATAACAATTAATTTAATTTTTTTTTTTTTTTTTCACTTACACATTAGGCCCGTCGCGCCGCGCCACTACTATATGGGGCGAAGGTGCGAAGTCGACGGCGACGACAAAGTACCGAGTCTAAGGAGACTGATGGCGGCGCCACACAGTGGCGTTATGTCTCTATAAAAGTGGTGGTCTTTTATTATGTTATTTATTAATGGTATTATTTTAATATCATATCAATATTGTACCCCGCACAGGGGGGAGGTACGGGTAGGTAGTGACGAAAAATAACGATACGGGACTCTTACGAGGTCTCGCAATCGGAATGAGTACACTTTAAATATTTTAACGAGGTAAAATTAAAGGGCATTGAGGGTCTGGTGCCAGTGGTGGTTGATTAGATCCACACACTATACTTTTTATAATTATGTGGCGTTATGTCTCTATAAAAGTGGTGGTCTTTTATTATGTTATTTATAAATGGTATTTTTTTAATATCATATCAATATTGTACCCCGAACGGGGGGAGGTAGGGGGGGGTAGGTAGTGACGAAAAATAACGATACGGGACTCTTACGAGGTCTCGTAATCGGAATGAGTTTCTGCGACTACCATTGTCTGTCGCGGGTAACGGGGAATCAGGGTTCGATTCCGGTGAGGGAGCCTGAGAAACTGCTACCACATCCAAGGAAGGCAGCAGGCGCGCAAATTACCCACTCCCTGCACGGGGGGGGAGGTACGGGTAGGTAGTGACGAAAAATAACGATACGGGACTCTTACGAGGTCCCGTCATCGAATAATCAATACACGAACTGCCCACACACTTGTAAATATAGACGCGCAAGATCGTTACACGAACCGCTTACCATTATAGTAAACTACTATGCAAACACACATAACATATACGCAATAAGAGAACTTTAAATTGGAGATTTTACCCTACCACACCCGTCTGTCTCATTCTGAAAACTATTCAAAATAATTGCTATTTTTCATTCTCATTCAAATATAAATAATAGTAAATAATATATAATTTTTGACTGAACTGAACCCAAGTGCCCGGCCTGTGGCCGGGCACCCCTCGTATTCATGTTCTAACCTAACCTAACCTAAATCTAGTTTTGACACCTTTAGACTTTAGATTCAAGATTTAATGTGAATATATGCATTAATAAAAACTCATTACTATTTTAATACTAGTTATGCTGCTGTTGATGCACTGATGAAAGCCAGATAGCTAGATCAGTGTTTAGTTAGTCGTAGTTGCCGGTGGGCTGAGGTCTAAAGGAATCCAAACTAGTTTTAAAAGGTTTGGATAGGTTAGGTTAGGTTAGAACATGAATAAGACGGGTGCCCGGCCGCAGGCCGGTCACTTAGGTTCAGTTCCGTTTAAAAAAAAAAAAACAAAAAACAAAACGTACCAATACAAAGTACTCTTATTCATATTAGAAGATATTGTAAAATAACAATTAATTTAATTTTTTTTTTTTTTTTTTACTTACACATTAGGCCCGTCGCGCCGCGCCACTACTATATGGGGCGAAGGTGCGAAGTCGACGGCGACGACAAAGTACCGAGTCTAAGGAGACTGATGGCGGCGCCACACAGTGGCGTTATGTCTCTATAAAAGTGGTGGTCTTTTATTATGTTATTTATTAATGGTATTATTTTAATATCATATCAATATTGTACCCCGCACAGGGGGGAGGTACGGGTAGGTAGTGACGAAAAATAACGATACGGGACTCTTACGAGGTCTCGCAATCGGAATGAGTACACTTTAAATATTTTAACGAGGTAAAATTAAAGGGCATTGAGGGTCTGGTGCCAGTGGTGGTTGATTAGATCCACACACTATACTTTTTATAATTATGTGGCGTTATGTCTCTATAAAAGTGGTGGTTTATTATGTTATTTATTAATGGTATTTTTTTAATATCATATCAATATTGTACCCCGCACGGGGGGAGGTAGGGGGGGGTAGGTAGTGACGAAAAATAACGATACGGGACTCTTACGAGGTCTCGTAATCGGAATGAGTTTCCGCGACTACCATTGTCTGTCGCGGGTAACGGGGAATCAGGGTTCGATTCCGGTGAGGGAGCCTGAGAAACTGCTACCACATCCAAGGAAGGCAGCAGGCGCGCAAATTACCCACTCCCTGCACGGGGGGGGAGGTACGGGTAGGTAGTGACGAAAAATAACGATACGGGACTCTTACGAGGTCCCGTCATCGAATAATCAATACACGAACTGCCCACACACTTGTAAATATAGACGCGCAAGATCGTTACACGAACCGCTTACCATTATAGTAAACTACTATGCAAACACACATAACATATACGCAATAAGAGAACTTTAAATTGGAGATTTTACCCTACCACACCCGTCTGTCTCATTCTGAAAACTATTCAAAATAATTGCTATTTTTCATTCTCATTCAAATATAAATAATAGTAAATAATATATAATTTTTGACTGAACTGAACCCAAGTGCCCGGCCTGTGGCCGGGCACCCCTCGTATTCATGTTCTAACCTAACCTAACCTAAATCTAGTTTTGACACCTTTAGACTTTAGATTCAAGATTTAATGTGAATATATGCATTAATAAAAACTCATTACTATTTTAATACTAGTTATGCTGCTGTTGATGCACTGATGAAAGCCAGATAGCTAGATCAGTGTTTAGTTAGTCGTAGTTGCCGGTGGGCTGAGGTCTAAAGGAATCCAAACTAGTTTTAAAAGGTTTGGATAGGTTAGGTTAGGTTAGAACATGAATAAGACGGGTGCCCGGCCGCAGGCCGGTCACTTAGGTTCAGTTCCGTTTAAAAAAAAAAAAACAAAAAACAAAACGTACCAATACAAAGTACTCTTATTCATATTAGAAGATATTGTAAAATAACAATTAATTTAATTTTTTTTTTTTTTTTCACTTACACATTAGGCCCGTCGCGCCGCGCCACTACTATATGGGGCGAAGGTGCGAAGTCGACGGCGACGACAAAGTACCGAGTCTAAGGAGACTGATGGCGGCGCCACACAGTGGCGTTATGTCTCTATAAAAGTGGTGGTCTTTTATTATGTTATTTATTAATGGTATTATTTTAATATCATATCAATATTGTACCCCGCACAGGGGGGAGGTACGGGTAGGTAGTGACGAAAAATAACGATACGGGACTCTTACGAGGTCTCGCAATCGGAATGAGTACACTTTAAATATTTTAACGAGGTAAAATTTAAGGGCATTGAGGGTCTGGTGCCAGTGGTGGTTGATTAGATCCACACACTATACTTTTTATAATTATGTGGCGTTATGTCTCTATAAAAGTGGTGGTCTTTTATTATGTTATTTATTAATGGTATTTTTTTAATATCATATCAATATTGTACCCCGCACGGGGGGAGGTAGGGGGGGGTAGGTAGTGACAAAAAATATCGATACGGGACTCTTACGAGGTCTCGTAATCGGAATGAGTTTCTGCGACTACCATTGTCTGTCGCGGGTAACGGGGAATCAGGGTTCGATTCCGGTGAGGGAGCCTGAGAAACTGCTACCACATCCAAGGAAGGCAGCAGGCGCGTAAATTACCCACTCCCTGCACGGGGGGGGAGGTACGGGTAGGTAGTGACGAAAAATAACGATACGGGACTCTTACGAGGGCCCGTCATCGAATAATCAATACACGAACTGCCCACACACTTGTAAATATAGACGCGCAAGATCGTTACACGAACCGCTTACCATTATAGTAAACTACTATGCAAACACACATAACATATACGCAATAAGAGAACTTTAAATTGGAGATTTTACCCTACCACACCCGTCTGTCTCATTCTGAAAACTATTCAAAATAATTGCTATTTTTCATTCTCATTCAAATATAAATAATAGTAAATAATATATAATTTTTGACTGAACTGAACCCAAGTGCCCGGCCTGTGGCCGGGCACCCCTCGTATTCATGTTCTAACCTAACCTAACCTAAATCTAGTTTTGACACCTTTAGACTTTAGATTCAAGATTTAATGTGAATATATGCATTAATAAAAACTCATTACTATTTTAATACTAGTTATGCTGCTGTTGATGCACTGATGAAAGCCAGATAGCTAGATCAGTGTTTAGTTAGTCGTAGTTGCCGGTGGGCTGAGGTCTAAAGGAATCCAAACTAGTTTTAAAAGGTTTGGATAGGTTAGGTTAGGTTAGAACATGAATAAGACGGGTGCCCGGCCGCAGGCCGGTCACTTAGGTTCAGTTCCGTTTAAAAAAAAAAAAACAAAAAACAAAACGTACCAATACAAAGTACTCTTATTCATATTAGAAGATATTGTAAAATAACAATTAATTTAATTTTTTTTTTTTTTTTTCACTTACACATTAGGCCCGTCGCGCCGCGCCACTACTATATGGGGCGAAGGTGCGAAGTCGACGGCGACGACAAAGTACCGAGTCTAAGGAGACTGATGGCGGCGCCACACAGTGGCGTTATGTCTCTATAAAAGTGGTGGTCTTTTATTATGTTATTTATTAATGGTATTATTTTAATATCATATCAATATTGTACCCCGCACAGGGGGGAGGTACGGGTAGGTAGTGACGAAAAATAACGATACGGGACTCTTACGAGGTCTCGCAATCGGAATGAGTACACTTTAAATATTTTAACGAGGTAAAATTTAAGGGCATTGAGGGTCTGGTGCCAGTGGTGGTTGATTAGATCCACACACTATACTTTTTATAATTATGTGGCGTTATGTCTCTATAAAAGTGGTGGTCTTTTATTATGTTATTTATTAATGGTATTTTTTTAATATCATATCAATATTGTACCCCGCACGGGGGGAGGTAGGGGGGGGTAGGTAGTGACGAAAAATAACGATACGGGACTCTTACGAGGTCTCGTAATCGGAATGAGTTTCTGCGACTACCATTGTCTGTCGCGGGTAACGGGGAATCAGGGTTCGATTCCGGTGAGGGAGCCTGAGAAACTGCTACCACATCCAAGGAAGGCAGCAGGCGCGCAAATTACCCACTCCCTGCACGGGGGGGGAGGTACGGGTAGGTAGTGACGAAAAATAACGATACGGGACTCTTACGAGGTCCCGTCATCGAATAATCAATACACGAACTGCCCACACACTTGTAAATATAGACGCGCAAGATCGTTACACGAACCGCTTACCATTATAGTAAACTACTATGCAAACACACATAACATATACGCAATAAGAGAACTTTAAATTGGAGATTTTACCCTACCACACCCGTCTGTCTCATTCTGAAAACTATTCAAAATAATTGCTATTTTTCATTCTCATTCAAATATAAATAATAGTAAATAATATATAATTTTTGACTGAACTGAACCCAAGTGCCCGGCCTGTGGCCGGGCACCCCTCGTATTCATGTTCTAACCTAACCTAACCTAAATCTAGTTTTGACACCTTTAGACTTTAGATTCAAGATTTAATGTGAATATATGCATTAATAAAAACTCATTACTATTTTAATACTAGTTATGCTGCTGTTGATGCACTGATGAAAGCCAGATAGCTAGATCAGTGTTTAGTTAGTCGTAGTTGCCGGTGGGCTGAGGTCTAAAGGAATCCAAACTAGTTTTAAAAGGTTTGGATAGGTTAGGTTAGGTTAGAACATGAATAAGACGGGTGCCCGGCCGCAGGCCGGTCACTTAGGTTCAGTTCCGTTTAAAAAAAAAAAAACAAAAAACAAAACGTACCAATACAAAGTACTCTTATTCATATTAGAAGATATTGTAAAATAACAATTAATTTAATTTTTTTTTTTTTTTTTCACTTACACATTAGGCCCGTCGCGCCGCGCCACTACTATATGGGGCGAAGGTGCGAAGTCGACGGCGACGACAAAGTACCGAGTCTAAGGAGACTGATGGCGGCGCCACACAGTGGCGTTATGTCTCTATAAAGTGGTGGTCTTTTATTATGTTATTTATTAATGGTATTATTTTAATATCATATCAATATTGTACCCCGCACAGGGGGGAGGTACGGGTAGGTAGTGACGAAAAATAACGATACGGGACTCTTACGAGGTCTCGCAATCGGAATGAGTACACTTTAAATATTTTAACGAGGTAAAATTTAAGGGCATTGAGGGTCTGGTGCCAGTGGTGGTTGATTAGATCCACACACTATACTTTTTATAATTATGTGGCGTTATGTCTCTATAAAAGTGGTGGTCTTTTATTATGTTATTTATTAATGGTATTTTTTTAATATCATATCAATATTGTACCCCGCACGGGGGGAGGTAGGGGGGGGTAGGTAGTGACGAAAAATAACGATACGGGACTCTTACGAGGTCTCGTAATCGGAATGAGTTTCTGCGACTACCATTGTCTGTCGCGGGTAACGGGGAATCAGGGTTCGATTCCGGTGAGGGAGCCTGAGAAACTGCTACCACATCCAAGGAAGGCAGCAGGCGCGCAAATTACCCACTCCCTGCACGGGGGGGGAGGTACGGGTAGGTAGTGACGAAAAATAACGATACGGGACTCTTACGAGGTCCCGTCATCGAATAATCAATACACGAACTGCCCACACACTTGTAAATATAGACGCGCAAGATCGTTACACGAACCGCTTACCATTATAGTAAACTACTATGCAAACACACATAACATATACGCAATAAGAGAACTTTAAATTGGAGATTTTACCCTACCACACCCGTCTGTCTCATTCTGAAAACTATTCAAAATAATTGCTATTTTTCATTCTCATTCAAATATAAATAATAGTAAATAATATATAATTTTTGACTGAACTGAACCCAAGTGCCCGGCCTGTGGCCGGGCACCCCTCGTATTTATGTTCTAACCTAACCTAACCTAAATCTAGTTTTGACACCTTTAGACTTTAGATTCAAGATTTAATGTGAATATATGCATTAATAAAAACTCATTACTATTTTAATACTAGTTATGCTGCTGTTGATGCACTGATGAAAGCCAGATAGCTAGATCAGTGTTTAGTTAGTCGTAGTTGCCGGTGGGCTGAGGTCTAAAGGAATCCAAACTAGTTTTAAAAGGTTTGGATAGGTTAGGTTAGGTTAGAACATGAATAAGACGGGTGCCCGGCCGCAGGCCGGTCACTTAGGTTCAGTTCCGTTTAAAAAAAAAAAAACAAAAAACAAAACGTACCAATACAAAGTACTCTTATTCATATTAGAAGATATTGTAAAATAACAATTAATTTAATTTTTTTTTTTTTTTTTCACTTACACATTAGGCCCGTCGCGCCGCGCCACTACTATATGGGGCGAAGGTGCGAAGTCGACGGCGACGACAAAGTACCGAGTCTAAGGAGACTGATGGCGGCACCACACAGTGGCGTTATGTCTCTATAAAAGTGGTGGTCTTTTATTATGTTATTTATTAATGGTATTATTTTAATATCATATCAATATTGTACCCCGCACAGGGGGGAGGTACGGGTAGGTAGTGACGAAAAATAACGATACGGGACTCTTACGAGGTCTCGCAATCGGAATGAGTACACTTTAAATATTTTAACGAGGTAAAATTTAAGGGCATTGAGGGTCTGGTGCCAGTGGTGGTTGATTAGATCCACACACTATACTTTTTATAATTATGTGGCGTTATGTCTCTATAAAAGTGGTGGTCTTTTATTATGTTATTTATTAATGGTATTTTTTTAATATCATATCAATATTGTACCCCGCACGGGGGGAGGTAGGGGGGGGTAGGTAGTGACGAAAAATAACGATACGGGACTCTTACGAGGTCTCGTAATCGGAATGAGTTTCTGCGACTACCATTGTCTGTCGCGGGTAACGGGGAATCAGGGTTCGATTCCGGTGAGGGAGCCTGAGAAACTGCTACCACATCCAAGGAAGGCAGCAGGCGCGCAAATTACCCACTCCCTGCACGGGGGGGGAGGTACGGGTAGGTAGTGACGAAAAATAACGATACGGGACTCTTACGAGGTCCCGTCATCGAATAATCAATACACGAACTGCCCACACACTTGTAAATATAGACGCGCAAGATCGTTACACGAACCGCTTACCATTATAGTAAACTACTATGCAAACACACATAACATATACGCAATAAGAGAACTTTAAATTGGAGATTTTACCCTACCACACCCGTCTGTCTCATTCTGAAAACTATTCAAAATAATTGCTATTTTTCATTCTCATTCAAATATAAATAATAGTAAATAATATATAATTTTTGACTGAACTGAACCCAAGTGCCCGGCCTGTGGCCGGGCACCCCTCGTATTCATGTTCTAACCTAACCTAACCTAAATCTAGTTTTGACACCTTTAGACTTTAGATTCAAGATTTAATGTGAATATATGCATTAATAAAAACTCATTACTATTTTAATACTAGTTATGCTGCTGTTGATGCACTGATGAAAGCCAGATAGCTAGATCAGTGTTTAGTTAGTCGTAGTTGCCGGTGGGCTGAGGTCTAAAGGAATCCAAACTAGTTTTAAAAGGTTTGGATAGGTTAGGTTAGGTTAGAACATGAATAAGACGGGTGCCCGGCCGCAGGCCGGTCACTTAGGTTCAGTTCCGTTTAAAAAAAAAAAAACAAAAAACAAAACGTACCAATACAAAGTACTCTTATTCATATTAGAAGATATTGTAAAATAACAATTAATTTAATTTTTTTTTTTTTTTTTCACTTACACATTAGGCCCGTCGCGCCGCGCCACTACTATATGGGGCGAAGGTGCGAAGTCGACGGCGACGACAAAGTACCGAGTCTAAGGAGACTGATGGCGGCGCCACACAGTGGCGTTATGTCTCTATAAAAGTGGTGGTCTTTTATTATGTTATTTATTAATGGTATTATTTTAATATCATATCAATATTGTACCCCGCACAGGGGGGAGGTACGGGTAGGTAGTGACGAAAAATAACGATACGGGACTCTTACGAGGTCTCGCAATCGGAATGAGTACACTTTAAATATTTTAACGAGGTAAAATTTAAGGGCATTGAGGGTCTGGTGCCAGTGGTGGTTGATTAGATCCACACACTATACTTTTTATAATTATGTGGCGTTATGTCTCTATAAAAGTGGTGGTCTTTTATTATGTTATTTATTAATGGTATTTTTTTAATATCATATCAATATTGTACCCCGCACGGGGGGAGGTAGGGGGGGGTAGGTAGTGACGAAAAATAACGATACGGGACTCTTACGAGGTCTCGTAATCGGAATGAGTTTCTGCGACTACCATTGTCTGTCGCGGGTAACGGGGAATCAGGGTTCGATTCCGGTGAGGGAGCCTGAGAAACTGCTACCACATCCAAGGAAGGCAGCAGGCGCGCAAATTACCCACTCCCTGCACGGGGGGGGAGGTACGGGTAGGTAGTGACGAAAAATAACGATACGGGACTCTTACGAGGTCCCGTCATCGAATAATCAATACACGAACTGCCCACACACTTGTAAATATAGACGCGCAAGATCGTTACACGAACCGCTTACCATTATAGTAAACTACTATGCAAACACACATAACATATACGCAATAAGAGAACTTTAAATTGGAGATTTTACCCTACCACACCCGTCTGTCTCATTCTGAAAACTATTCAAAATAATTGCTATTTTTCATTCTCATTCAAATATAAATAATAGTAAATAATATATAATTTTTGACTGAACTGAACCCAAGTGCCCGGCCTGTGGCCGGGCACCCCTCGTATTCATGTTCTAACCTAACCTAACCTAAATCTAGTTTTGACACCTTTAGACTTTAGATTCAAGATTTAATGTGAATATATGCATTAATAAAAACTCATTACTATTTTAATACTAGTTATGCTGCTGTTGATGCACTGATGAAAGCCAGATAGCTAGATCAGTGTTTAGTTAGTCGTAGTTGCCGGTGGGCTGAGGTCTAAAGGAATCCAAACTAGTTTTAAAAGGTTTGGATAGGTTAGGTTAGGTTAGAACATGAATAAGACGGGTGCCCGGCCGCAGGCCGGTCACTTAGGTTCAGTTCCGTTTAAAAAAAAAAAAACAAAAAACAAAACGTACCAATACAAAGTACTCTTATTCATATTAGAAGATATTGTAAAATAACAATTAATTTAATTTTTTTTTTTTTTTTTCACTTACACATTAGGCCCGTCGCGCCGCGCCACTACTATATGGGGCGAAGGTGCGAAGTCGACGGCGACGACAAAGTACCGAGTCTAAGGAGACTGATGGCGGCGCCACACAGTGGCGTTATGTCTCTATAAAAGTGGTGGTCTTTTATTATGTTATTTATTAATGGTATTATTTTAATATCATATCAATATTGTACCCCGCACAGGGGGGAGGTACGGGTAGGTAGTGACGAAAAATAACGATACGGGACTCTTACGAGGTCTCGCAATCGGAATGAGTACACTTTAAATATTTTAACGAGGTAAAATTTAAGGGCATTGAGGGTCTGGTGCCAGTGGTGGTTGATTAGATCCACACACTATACTTTTTATAATTATGTGGCGTTATGTCTCTATAAAAGTGGTGGTCTTTTATTATGTTATTTATTAATGGTATTTTTTTAATATCATATCAATATTGTACCCCGCACGGGGGGAGGTAGGGGGGGGTAGGTAGTGACGAAAAATAACGATACGGGACTCTTACGAGGTCTCGTAATCGGAATGAGTTTCTGCGACTACCATTGTCTGTCGCGGGTAACGGGGAATCAGGGTTCGATTCCGGTGAGGGAGCCTGAGAAACTGCTACCACATCCAAGGAAGGCAGCAGGCGCGCAAATTACCCACTCCCTGCACGGGGGGGAGGTACGGGTAGGTAGTGACGAAAAATAACGATACGGGACTCTTACGAGGTCCCGTCATCGAATAATCAATACACGAACTGCCCACACACTTGTAAATATAGACGCGCAAGATCGTTACACGAACCGCTTACCATTATAGTAAACTACTATGCAAACACACATAACATATACGCAATAAGAGAACTTTAAATTGGAGATTTTACCCTACCACACCCGTCTGTCTCATTCTGAAAACTATTCAAAATAATTGCTATTTTTCATTCTCATTCAAATATAAATAATAGTAAATAATATATAATTTTTGACTGAACTGAACCCAAGTGCCCGGCCTGTGGCCGGGCACCCCTCGTATTCATGTTCTAACCTAACCTAACCTAAATCTAGTTTTGACACCTTTAGACTTTAGATTCAAGATTTAATGTGAATATATGCATTAATAAAAACTCATTACTATTTTAATACTAGTTATGCTGCTGTTGATGCACTGATGAAAGCCAGATAGCTAGATCAGTGTTTAGTTAGTCGTAGTTGCCGGTGGGCTGAGGTCTAAAGGAATCCAAACTAGTTTTAAAAGGTTTGGATAGGTTAGGTTAGGTTAGAACATGAATAAGACGGGTGCCCGGCCGCAGGCCGGTCACTTAGGTTCAGTTCCGTTTAAAAAAAAAAAAACAAAAAACAAAACGTACCAATACAAAGTACTCTTATTCATATTAGAAGATATTGTAAAATAACAATTAATTTAATTTTTTTTTTTTTTTTTCACTTACACATTAGGCCCGTCGCGCCGCGCCACTACTATATGGGGCGAAGGTGCGAAGTCGACGGCGACGACAAAGTACCGAGTCTAAGGAGACTGATGGCGGCGCCACACAGTGGCGTTATGTCTCTATAAAAGTGGTGGTCTTTTATTATGTTATTTATTAATGGTATTATTTTAATATCATATCAATATTGTACCCCGCACAGGGGGGAGGTACGGGTAGGTAGTGACGAAAAATAACGATACGGGGACTCTTACGAGGTCTCGCAATCGGAATGAGTACACTTTAAATATTTTAACGAGGTAAAATTTAAGGGCATTGAGGGTCTGGTGCCAGTGGTGGTTGATTAGATCCACACACTATACTTTTTATAATTATGTGGCGTTATGTCTCTATAAAAGTGGTGGTCTTTTATTATGTTATTTATTAATGGTATTTTTTTAATATCATATCAATATTGTACCCCGCACGGGGGGGAGGTAGGGGGGGGTAGGTAGTGACGAAAAATAACGATACGGGACTCTTACGAGGTCTCGTAATCGGAATGAGTTTCTGCGACTACCATTGTCTGTCGCGGGTAACGGGGAATCAGGGTTCGATTCCGGTGAGGGAGCCTGAGAAACTGCTACCACATCCAAGGAAGGCAGCAGGCGCGCAAATTACCCACTCCCTGCACGGGGGGGGAGGTACGGGTAGGTAGTGACGAAAAATAACGATACGGGACTCTTACGAGGTCCCGTCATCGAATAATCAATACACGAACTGCCCACACACTTGTAAATATAGACGCGCAAGATCGTTACACGAACCGCTTACCATTATAGTAAACTACTATGCAAACACACATAACATATACGCAATAAGAGAACTTTAAATTGGAGATTTTACCCTACCACACCCGTCTGTCTCATTCTGAAAACTATTCAAAATAATTGCTATTTTTCATTCTCATTCAAATATAAATAATAGTAAATAATATATAATTTTTGACTGAACTGAACCCAAGTGCCCGGCCTGTGGCCGGGCACCCCTCGTATTCATGTTCTAACCTAACCTAACCTAAATCTAGTTTTGACACCTTTAGACTTTAGATTCAAGATTTAATGTGAATATATGCATTAATAAAAACTCATTACTATTTTAATACTAGTTATGCTGCTGTTGATGCACTGATGAAAGCCAGATAGCTAGATCAGTGTTTAGTTAGTCGTAGTTGCCGGTGGGCTGAGGTCTAAAGGAATCCAAACTAGTTTTAAAAGGTTTGGATAGGTTAGGTTAGGTTAGACATGAATAAGACGGGTGCCCGGCCGCAGGCCGGTCACTTAGGTTCAGTTCCGTTTAAAAAAAAAAAAACAAAAAACAAAACGTACCAATACAAAGTACTCTTATTCATATTAGAAGATATTGTAAAATAACAATTAATTTAATTTTTTTTTTTTTTTTCACTTACACATTAGGCCCGTCGCGCCGCGCCACTACTATATGGGGCGAAGGTGCGAAGTCGACGGCGACGACAAAGTACCGAGTCTAAGGAGACTGATGGCGGCGCCACACAGTGGCGTTATGTCTCTATAAAAGTGGTGGTCTTTTATTATGTTATTTATTAATGGTATTATTTTAATATCATATCAATATTGTACCCCGCACAGGGGGGAGGTACGGGGTAGGTAGTGACGAAAAATAACGATACGGGACTCTTACGAGGTCTCGCAATCGGAATGAGTACACTTTAAATATTTTAACGAGGTAAAATTTAAGGGCATTGAGGGTCTGGTGCCAGTGGTGGTTGATTAGATCCACACACTATACTTTTTATAATTATGTGGCGTTATGTCTCTATAAAAGTGGTGGTCTTTTATTATGTTATTTATTAATGGTATTTTTTTTATATCATATCAATATTGTACCCCGCACGGGGGGGAGGTAGGGGGGTAGGTAGTGACGAAAAATAACGATACGGGACTCTTACGAGGTCTCGTAATCGGAATGAGTTTCTGCGACTACCATTGTCTGTCGCGGGTAACGGGGAATCAGGGTTCGATTCCGGGTGAGGGAGCCTGAGAAACTGCTACCACATCCAAGGAAGGCAGCAGGCGCGCAAATTACCCACTCCCGGCACGGGGGGGGAGGTACGGGTAGGTAGTGACGAAAAATAACGATAACGGGACTCTTACGAGGTCCCGTCATCGAATAATCAATACACGAACTGCCCACACACTTGTAAATATAGACGCGCAAGATCGTTACACGAACCGCTTACCATTATAGTAAACTACTATGCAAACACACATAACATATACGCAATAAGAGAACTTTAAATTGGAGATTTTACCCTACCACACCCGTCTGTCTCATTCTGAAAACTATTCAAAATAATTGCTATTTTTCATTCTCATTCAAATATAAATAATAGTAAATAATATATAATTTTTGACTGAACTGAACCCAAGTGCCCGGCCTGTGGCCGGGCACCCCTCGTATTCATGTTCTAACCTAACCTAACCTAAATCTAGTTTTGACACCTTTAGACTTTAGATTCAAGATTTAATGTGAATATATGCATTAATAAAAACTCATTACTATTTTAATACTAGTTATGCTGCTGTTGATGCACTGATGAAAGCCAGATAGCTAGATCAGTGTTTAGTTAGTCGTAGTTGCCGGTGGGCTGAGGTCTAAAGGAATCCAAACTAGTTTTAAAAGGTTTGGATAGGTTAGGTTAGGTTAGAACATGAATAAGACGGGTGCCCGGCCGCAGGCCGGTCACTTAGGTTCAGTTCCGTTTAAAAAAAAAAAAAAAAACAAAAAAACAAAACGTACCAATACAAAGTACTCTTATTCATATTAGAAGATATTGTAAAATAACAATTAATTTAATTTTTTTTTTTTTTTTTTTTCACTTACACATTAGGCCCGTCGCGCCGCGCCACTACTATATGGGGCGAAGGTGCGAAGTCGACGGCGACGACAAAGTACCGAGTCTAAGGAGACTGATGGCGGCGCCACACAGTGGCGTTATGTCTCTATAAAAGTGGTGGTCTTTTATTATGTTATTTATTAATGGTATTATTTTAATATCATATCAATATTGTACCCCGCACAGGGGTAGGTAGTGACGAAAAATAACGATACGGGACTCTTACGAGGTCTCGCAATCGGAATGAGTACACTTTAAATATTTTAACGAGGTAAAATTTAAGGGCATTGAGGGTCTGGTGCCAGTGGTGGTTGATTAGATCCACACACTATACTTTTTATAATTATGTGGCGTTATGTCTCTATAAAAGTGGTGGTCTTTTATTATGTTATTTATTAATGGTATTTTTTTAATATCATATCAATATTGTACCCCGCACGGGGGGAGGTAGGGGGGGGGTAGGTAGTGACGAAAAATAACGATACGGGACTCTTACGAGGTCTCGTAATCGGAATGAGTTTCTGCGACTACCATTGTCTGTCGCGGGTAACGGGGAATCAGGGTTCGATTCCGGTGAGGGAGCCTGAGAAACTGCTACCACATCCAAGGAAGGCAGCAGGCGCGCAAATTACCCACTCCCTGCACGGGGGGGGAGGTACGGGTAGGTAGTGACGAAAAATAACGATACGGGACTCTTACGAGGTCCCGTCATCGAATAATCAATACACGAACTGCCCACACACTTGTAAATATAGACGCGCAAGATCGTTACACGAACCGCTTACCATTATAGTAAACTACTATGCAAACACACATAACATATACGCAATAAGAGAACTTTAAATTGGAGATTTTACCCTACCACACCCGTCTGTCTCATTCTGAAAACTATTCAAAATAATTGCTATTTTTCATTCTCATTCAAATATAAATAATAGTAAATAATATATAATTTTTGACTGAACTGAACCCAAGTGCCCGGCCTGTGGCCGGGCACCCCTCGTATTCATGTTCTAACCTAACCTAACCTAAATCTAGTTTTGACACCTTTAGACTTTAGATTCAAGATTTAATGTGAATATATGCATTAATAAAAACTCATTACTATTTTAATACTAGTTATGCTGCTGTTGATGCACTGATGAAAGCCAGATAGCTAGATCAGTGTTTAGTTAGTCGTAGTTGCCGGTGGGCTGAGGTCTAAAGGAATCCAAACTAGTTTTAAAAGGTTTGGATAGGTTAGGTTAGGTTAGAACATGAATAAGACGGGTGCCCGGCCGCAGGCCGGTCACTTAGGTTCAGTTCCGTTTAAAAAAAAAAAAACAAAAAACAAAACGTACCAATACAAAGTACTCTTATTCATATTAGAAGATATTGTAAAATAACAATTAATTTAATTTTTTTTTTTTTTTTTCACTTACACATTAGGCCCGTCGCGCCGCGCCACTACTATATGGGGCGAAGGTGCGAAGTCGACGGCGACGACAAAGTACCGAGTCTAAGGAGACTGATGGCGGCGCCACACAGTGGCGTTATGTCTCTATAAAAGTGGTGGTCTTTTATTATGTTATTTATTAATGGTATTATTTTAATATCATATCAATATTGTACTCCGCACAGGGGGGAGGTACGGGTAGGTAGTGACGAAAAATAACGATACGGGACTCTTACGAGGTCTCGCAATCGGAATGAGTACACTTTAAATATTTTAACGAGGTAAAATTTAAGGGCATTGAGGGTCTGGTGCCAGTGGTGGTTGATTAGATCCACACACTATACTTTTTATAATTATGTGGCGTTATGTCTCTATAAAAGTGGTGGTCTTTTATTATGTTATTTATTAATGGTATTTTTTTAATATCATATCAATATTGTACCCCGCACGGGGGGAGGTAGGGGGGGGTAGGTAGTGACGAAAAATAACGATACGGGACTCTTACGAGGTCTCGTAATCGGAATGAGTTTCTGCGACTACCATTGTCTGTCGCGGGTAACGGGGAATCAGGGTTCGATTCCGGTGAGGGAGCCTGAGAAACTGCTACCACATCCAAGGAAGGCAGCAGGCGCGCAAATTACCCACTCCCTGCACGGGGGGGGAGGTACGGGTAGGTAGTGACGAAAAATAACGATACGGGACTCTTACGAGGTCCCGTCATCGAATAATCAATACACGAACTGCCCACACACTTGTAAATATAGACGCGCAAGATCGTTACACGAACCGCTTACCATTATAGTAAACTACTATGCAAACACACATAACATATACGCAATAAGAGAACTTTAAATTGGAGATTTTACCCTACCACACCCGTCTGTCTCATTCTGAAAACTATTCAAAATAATTGCTATTTTTCATTCTCATTCAAATATAAATAATAGTAAATAATATATAATTTTTGACTGAACTGAACCCAAGTGCCCGGCCTGTGGCCGGGCACCCCTCGTATTCATGTTCTAACCTAACCTAACCTAAATCTAGTTTTGACACCTTTAGACTTTAGATTCAAGATTTAATGTGAATATATGCATTAATAAAAACTCATTACTATTTTAATACTAGTTATGCTGCTGTTGATGCACTGATGAAAGCCAGATAGCTAGATCAGTGTTTAGTTAGTCGTAGTTGCCGGTGGGCTGAGGTCTAAAGGAATCCAAACTAGTTTTAAAAGGTTTGGATAGGTTAGGTTAGGTTAGAACATGAATAAGACGGGTGCCCGGCCGCAGGCCGGTCACTTAGGTTCAGTTCCGTTTAAAAAAAAAAAAACAAAAAACAAAACGTACCAATACAAAGTACTCTTATTCATATTAGAAGATATTGTAAAATAACAATTAATTTAATTTTTTTTTTTTTTTTTCACTTACACATTAGGCCCGTCGCGCCGCGCCACTACTATATGGGGCGAAGGTGCGAAGTCGACGGCGACGACAAAGTACCGAGTCTAAGGAGACTGATGGCGGCGCCACACAGTGGCGTTATGTCTCTATAAAGTGGTGGTCTTTTATTATGTAAGTATTAATGGTATTATTTTAATATCATATCAATATTGTACCCCGCACAGGGGGGAGGTACGGGTAGGTAGTGACGAAAAATAACGATACGGGACTCTTACGAGGTCTCGCAATCGGAATGAGTACACTTTAAATATTTTAACGAGGTAAAATTTAAGGGCATTGAGGGTCTGGTGCCAGTGGTGGTTGATTAGATCCACACACTATACTTTTTATAATTATGTGGCGTTATGTCTCTATAAAAGTGGTGGTCTTTTATTATGTTATTTATTAATGGTATTTTTTTAATATCATATCAATATTGTACCCCGCACGGGGGGAGGTAGGGGGGGGTAGGTAGTGACGAAAAATAACGATACGGGACTCTTACGAGGTCTCGTAATCGGAATGAGTTTCTGCGACTACCATTGTCTGTCGCGGGTAACGGGGAATCAGGGTTCGATTCCGGTGAGGGAGCCTGAGAAACTGCTACCACATCCAAGGAAGGCAGCAGGCG